>NW_008237435.1:2043887-2044306 GCF_000691975.1 Corvus brachyrhynchos
AGTGCTGGATTTTAGTGGCTTAAAACAGAGACCTAAAGGAAAAAAAAAAAAAAAAGCAGCAGCGTTTCAACAAACCCCATAAACCCGAGATGCGAGAGCTAGAGAGAAGAGAAAGGGGGAAGGACGAAAGTATCAGTAGGAATAGCAAATAGCTTAGTTTTCACTCCCAGACACCATAACTTGTTTTACGATTAGTGATCTGTTTAAAGATTTGTCCTGGAAGTACTTGATATTGGGTTACAAAAGGTTACGTTAATTGCATTAAGCCATAATGACCCATGAAGCACTGCAAAGACTTAGAGAAATCACGCTTCTTCCGTAAAGAGATAAAAGTAATAAATAAGTAATAAAAAATAAAATAAAATAAAATAAAATAAAATAAAATAAAGTGGGGGCGCGACAGGGCGGCGGGGCGGGAG
>NW_008237435.1:2044369-2048011 GCF_000691975.1 Corvus brachyrhynchos
GGGAGCCCTCCCGGGTGCCCTCGCCCCCCGCCCGGCACTGCCCCGGCGGGAGGGCGTGTGGCGGCCCCGGGGCCAGCCCCCTGCGTTATGGTCCGGAATTAAATGTGTCTACTAATAATCTATAGTCTCGCTCGCCGGGGCAGAGCAGACAAACAAAATCGTCATTCCAAATGAAAAGAAAACACTATTTCTTAGAAGTGTTTAGGAGGGTGCACAGCGGGGCATATTTTCTTTCTTACTGGCAAGAGTTTGTAACTGGATCCCTTAACATTACTGAGAACATGAAAACATGAAACAAAAGTATTGATCCAAGAATTCGCCGAAGAAAAGTATTCAAATACACACTGGTTTATTTGAATTTTTTTTAAGGTTACATCAGATGTTTACGGGGGAAGTCCAAGCTTGTGATACAGCCCCTGCGTGCCCCATTCAAACATATGCGGAGGAAAGTGTCATTTGTGTTGTTAAATTTACATTATGTTCACTTTAATTGCATCAGCTGCTAGTTAGATCTAGGAAAAATGGCATTTAAGAGGAAAATAGCAATCATCTTCAGAAGACTGCAGCATAATGGAGGAACCTAATTAATTTAACTTTGCAGTCTTCCATAATGGCTCCACTTTATCATTTCCACAGATGGAGCTTGAAGGAATTAACAATGCTGTTTATCCCAGCAGACATCTCTGACTGTGGTTAGCCAGTGGCAGATTTCCCACGTAAAGATGCATTTCTTCACTTGAGGGAAACCAACCCGAGCCCTGGCAATAGCTGTTGAAACTTGCTATTACTATATGTGTGTGGGATATTGAAAACCTGAGAAAATGCGCAATGTGTGTCTCTTTATGGTCTCATCAAGTGACGCTGGAAGAAGACAGAGTGTTTCCTTTCTTACCAGAGCCAAGACTTTTCCAGTGCCATTTCAATTTCTCTTCCTTTATTTTCTCTTTCACTATATTTTTTTCTTTACAACGTATCCTGCAAATCTTTTTTTTTCTTTTTTTTTTTTTTTTCCTTTAAAAAGCTCAGTACGTGTCTGTTTCTAGACGCATAGAATTCAAACTCTCTCCTAGGTGATTTGCAATGTTTACAGACTTTTTATGCTTGGGAAACCTGAGTAGACTTGAGGTAAGCACTCCTCCACACACAAAACACAGTAAAAACCGGATTATTTGAACAAGTTGATTGTTTATTATTTCAGGAAACAGTGCATTTTCCACGCTGCCATATTCTAGGGTGCACACGCACTCACACCCTCCAGTCACTCATGGGTGTCAGAGGGGAATAGGAAGGGAGAGATATGCCGTGATACCAACCTAGGGATGAACCACAGCAAATAAATGCTCAACACCATTATCTGGATAGCTGGGCGATTAAAGAGTGTTGTTTGGCACCTTTGAGAAGGGTATTTGTTACCCCAGCAGCAGGAACCTGAGGAGTTAGCCACAGCAGTGAAGCAGATGAGCACATTGTCGACACGGTTGTCTCTTCCCGCTCCTGTACAAACAGAAACGTTTTGCAGGGGCTCGGAGACAAGGATGGTTCTGCGTTCTATGTGCTTATGTATTCGAGGCGGGTCTTAAAGTGTATTTCTTTTTTTTTTTTTTTTTAAGGTTTATGGGCATCCGGAGTTTAGTGTTGCTGTTGATTTGGGGGAGGGGGTGAGGCGGGGTGGAAAAGGGCGGGTTTGTGCACTTCTGAGTGCCTGGCAAGCAAAGCTCCCGTCCTTGAACTTAGACCTTACCACTTCCCAGAATTACAACCTGATACCGTTCTTACACCCTGACAGTGAGAGCCTCTTTTCTATCCCTCGTTTGTACGCAGCAGCGTCCGAGAGAAACCAGCTCGCACAGAAAAATGCCGGGCTGCTAGTAAAATTCATACAGCTCTCAGTTGCTATAAAGTAAAGGTTAATGGCAGCCCAGCAGCCACCTGGGCTGCTTGCGCCGTGTTATTTAGGAAGGCAGCTTTGGATCCAAACCTGAATTTGTTCATCTGGCAGGTATCTCCATCACCAGCCATTGGAGTGACAATGAATATCTACGTCATACGAAACACTCATTTCTCTCCTTGTCAGAATAAGTCCCCGGCTGCTGCGAGCATGGGGTGGAGAAGCGCCTGCCTTTCATCCCAGCCAGGAGTGCACGGCGGCTCCGATGCCACGGCTCCGTCAGGCAGGTACTGCAGGGAGAGTGCTGGGATTTGAGCCGGTGACGTGCGCCGTGACGCGAGCCCAGCTAATGAGGAGATAGTGATGCCGCTTCGCTAATCAGTTCGAAGTCTTGAGCATTGACCATCTGAAAATAACCCGGCACATCTATGTGTCTAAACTTCCTTGGGGAAGAGAAAAAAAAATTAAAAAGGAATATAAGGAAGAAAGGGCACAGAAAGTAGCGCAGGGCATCTCAGGCTCCGGCTGGCACGTAGTTGAAGTCTGAGCGAGGGGCAAAACGCGAGATGCAGCTGCGTGGAAATTTGTTACACCAGAAAAAAAGAAAAAGAAAACAAACAAACAACAAACAAACAGCAGCCAAAACTCGGGGGAAAAGGAGAATAGACACGGCCGCGCGGTGAATCCCGCATCGGCACGCCGGCACGGCAGCGCCTACGAGCCGGCCGCACCTGCTCTCCCCGCGGAAGCCTCCGCGCAGACCCGCCGGGCCCCCGTGGGTGCCCACAGGCTGTCGGTGCTGGAGATCCAGGCAGGTGCTGGAGAGCCGAGGGGGAGCTCTGCGGTCTCCCGGGGAAGGGGTGGGGGTGCTGCCGGGTGTCGGTGATGCCGGCGCTGCGGGTGGTTAAGTTTTGCTTATGATGTAGGAGTACGCCGCTGTGGGACCGTGACGCTCTGCAAATCCCGCCCGTGTTCCAGCCCCTTCCTTACTCTATAGTCACATATTCCCGGTGATACTGATTTCACTAAAAATAAAGTTGTTGGGTTTTTTTTTTTTTTTTAAGCCGGCAAAGTGTAGCTATTAAAAAGATAGAACACAAATCCCAGCGGGAAGCCTTCCCGCATGCTGCGGGATCCCACTGTTCCCTCGGAGGTGCGGGAGGGCCGCGACGGCCCCCGCCGTCCCCGCGCCCCGCACAGAGGGGTGGGCGGGAGAGGAGCGGCCGAGGCGAGAGCAGAGCACGGAGCGGGAGGCGGCCGCTCCTCCCCTCGGCTCGGGGAGAATCGCCCGGGAATCCAGTAGGACTTTCTTGTTTACCCGGCCCCAGTGGACCCCGCTGGTGCTACCGCTGGTGCCGTCACCCCAGGGAGGTGAACAGAGCAGCGGGAGCAGAGGGAGATTGTGGGGGCGGTGGTCAGCCAGGAGATGGGAAGGCTGCAAGGCCAGCTGCTCTGTAGTTGGGAACTGGGCTGTTCTTGTCCTGCTCAGCCAGGGAACAGAGCTCCTGTGCGCAGGCAGCAGCATCCTTCCCCTGCCTTGCCTGAACATTCGGAGACCAAACCTCCCTGGAGTTCCTGCAGAGCTGACCTGCAACCGGGACATCAGGGCCTGAGCAGAAGTTCTGACGCGCCCCCCGGTGTCACATCCCCCCGCCTTCCTCACTCATCACCCCGCAACTCAGGCTCCCTTCTGCTCCGTTCCCAGCGCAAGCCGCTCATGCAGCGGCAGGGCTTGGCCGGCCGCAGGTAGGGGG
>NW_008237435.1:2048039-2050152 GCF_000691975.1 Corvus brachyrhynchos
ACGAACGCCTCTCCCGGCTCTTCCCGCCGCCGAGAGCGCTCCGTCCGAAGCTTGAAACGGGGAGAACACGTAAATCTTAAAATCTCCTATGAAAATTAATAAAAACACACGAAATCCTAGACAGTCCATAGTAACTGATTTTTATCTACCGTTTTACGCGCTTCATTATCCACCTAAATATAACCACCCCGTGATTTAACGTAGTTCACGGAGACCACAGGCATTTTTGGCTTCCCTTAGCCTTTTCATTCTAGCGCTGGCAATGGCCTGACTTCAGACTTCTCTCAACATTTGACTGTATCTGGGGGTTGGGATAAGACCAAGGAGGAAGAAACAGATTGCATTCGATGTGTTTGTCTCTTCACTTCAGTGGTGCCACTTCAAACCAACTTGGGGAACCCCAAGCGCTTCAAACCCTGTTTTTCGGTACTCGTCCCCGTGCCCTCGTTGTCTGTCACCGTTATGTCCCGCCAGGCCGTTTCTCTGGAAGCTGGAGACCCCGGTCGGGCTTGCGGGAGGCGGGGGTTGGCTTTAATCAGCGTAGTCAGAGAACCAGAATCAGGTGTGGATTTGTTTCAGGGCATGTTTGCATCAATCAGTATTTTCGTTACAATCTTGTCAACAGTTTTAATTCAAAGCGTATGCTAAAGCCGAAGAAACTGAGCCGTACAAGGGAGAGAGTTATTTTTAGAAAAATACGGTTAAACAAATTGGCATGGACGAAATATTCTGACGGTACTAGAGGCTAATATTTTTTTTCTTAGCTTTATCGACAACGAGATGGCTCGATGCTGTGTGGCAGGGAGGTCTGTAATTTTAGCGAGCTTCGACCGTGGCCTGCCAATCCAGAGGAACGCACCTTCTCCTCCTGAACCTTTCCCTGTCCGTCTGTGCCAGGCGCAGATACAGCTCTGAGCTTTGCCCAGCACCGGCAGCGGCGGTGCGAGCACTGAGGGTCTGCGAGCGCGGTCACAGCGGCATCCCTTGCGCGCCTCGGGGCGTTCCGCGCCGCTCCGCACCCCCCTTCCCTCACCGCGCCCGCCCGCGCAGCGCCCCACTTGCAGCTCCCCGGGGACCCACGGCATCACCCCGGTGCTGCGGGCAGAGAGGTGTGGGAGCCCTGATCGACTGCCCAGGCCTTGCGCGGCAGGTGGCGGAGAGGCTGTACTCGGGTTTGCGGGGGGCAGCCAATGCCAGGCGCGGAGAGCCGCGGGGCGCATCTCCCGCGGAGCCGGGGCCGACTCAGCCACCCCACCGCCCCACCTGGGAGGTTGAACTCACCGGATGAAAGGCTAACCCGACGGAGAAGCGCTCCTACCTGCGCTGTATTTTTGGCTTAGCTATTTGCGTGGGGCTGGGGGGCCCGGCTGCGCAGACGCCCTGCATGCGTCTGGCCGGCTCTTTTCGCTCCCGCTCTCCGGCATCCCCAGCTCACTTTTCACATCAAATAGGCCATTAACTTTTGATCCTGCCTGTTACATTTCAGGTTTCCCAGTGATATTTCCTGCACACTGAGCCCCCCCACCCCCCCGCCCCCACTTCGCATTTAAACACGACCCGGTAGATCTGAATTTCTGTCGAAAACGTAATTTTGAACATATGCACTCATTCGTCTCTTCGCGCTTGGCCTCACACCGAAATCCCTCTCGGAGGAGGGACCTAACGTTTTAGATGCCCCAGAAGAGCGTTGAATTTTTGACTTGCTTACATCTTTCAGCGACCGAGCCAGAATGAGACCTATTAAAGCACTGACTAATGCCCGCGAAGACAATTTCCATAATTTCAAAGTCCTTGCGCGGCTATTGGCAATGGCTGCGCTCAGGCGCTGCGAACAGCCAAAGGGATCAGTGAGACATTAGCTACTCCCGTTTAGAAGGTTGTTAAGCGGGAGCACTGACTCAGTCTTTAGTCGAATAGGTCTTCTCTCCCCCGTATGATCTCCTAACTTCCTCTCTTGGCCGTAAGAAACCACTGGAGCGACCGAACGTAGTGTTGGAGGAGCATCCCTAGGATACCACAGAAGGTCCCCTCAGCGAAACAGGGGTCGGTCCATGGTGGGTGGAAGGGGATGATTTCACGCATGGTTGCCCCCCAGTCCCGGCCCACCTTCCCC
>NW_008237435.1:2050173-2056534 GCF_000691975.1 Corvus brachyrhynchos
GCGGGGCGCCAGGGCCGCGGGGTAGGTGCCTGCCATGTACTTCGGAGCACCACTCAAGGCCTCCGTGTCCCTTGTGGGACCTCAAGCCTGGAAAGTCCCACCGAACAGCCAGGGAGGGGAGTGTTCAAAACACTGGGTTCAGCATCCCCAGGCCGGCTCCGCGCTTTCCCAGCCCCGCGGAGGCGGAGCGGGGCGGGCGGCGAGCGCGGCTCGGCTGGGGCAGCTGCGGCCGGGAGGCACCGCTTCCCCCTACGCCCTGGTTTGTTCCTAGCACATTTGCACTGCCGAATTTCATCGTGGAAAAATATTTACTTAAAATTCGCCGTTTCGTTAATTTTTTTGACAATAAATTCTCTTTCTAGAGTATTTCCAGACGTGTGTTCGGAAGGGGCTTGAACAAACTCGGAGATGGTAATCTTAAGCATTTCTCCCCAGATACCTAAGGATGATACTTTTTCCAATTAACCTGTCAGAAATGTGTTGCAATGCCTTCATATACTTTTACTCATTAAAAGAATACAATTCTTTTGTTTTGCCATCATTACAATAAATATTTGCCTTGTTTGTTAATATTTTCTTCGAAGACATTTGAACCTCCTGTTACAAACACTATTTTTCTCAAATATACTAAGAATTTTTCTTTATTGAACCTAGTGAGGATATAGGTAATGACAGATAAGCAAGACTTAACACTGTCGGCAAAAATGATTAAATTACACGGACCAGCCTCTCGCTGCTGGGAGTTAAATCGAGTCATAATGTTCTAAAAAAAACAAAGAATGTGAAATACATACAAGTTGCCCCAGACTCTTTTGATTGAACTTCTGTACTTGATAAACGGCACTTCAAAACTTGCAACAGTGACTGTACTTAACTACTTTTACCAACGGTCTTATGTTAAATAATGCACAAGTCCATGTTTGCAGAATATGACATTAAACAAGTGGCTTGTCACTCTGTACGGTTCAGCCTCCCGTTAATACCTACGTTAGGTACACAGGCTTCTGATTTCAGGCCTTTACTGCTGAAAAATCTCATCTACAGTTGTGGAGAGAGCAAAATTAAAGGTGTTCTTCCACTGCACATGGAGTATTCAGTTTTAAAATCTTAATGAGCTAAGGCACAATTAAAATTCCCAGACAGTTTAAAATATAGGATTTCATTGATAATCTACTTTATAATCTGGTTTTAGCCAGTTATTTCATGGAGTAAAATTCTGTCAATCCATGTATTCATAAATAGCTCGGTGGGTAGTTTCATTAAAACCTAAGTGTCTACAGAGTTAGATCTTAGGCAGCATTCGAGATTAATTTTCTGATACTGCAAAAAATAGTGCTCAAAAGTCATTGGAAGTCAGAGGCACTTCTCCCACTGACCTGGAGGCTGTGGGAAGTTTCTATCTGCAGCACCACAATTAGCAGACTATGAAACTGGAAGACGATCTTATCTGCTCCTCCAGACAATGCTAAATTGCTGCTTTCCCCATCTACCTCCATCTTCATTAGTTCTAGACAACTACTTATCAAAAAGATAACAACAAAGTAATGTATTATTGGGGGGCGGGGGTGGGGGATGAGCAGCATAGCAGAGGGAAAAATATTTTAAATTATATTTAAATCATCCTATCACATGGAAGATAACAAACAGTGGAGGTACTGAAAACATGAGCATTACATATGAAAATGGTGGGTTTTGGAATAAAGTATAACCAAGAGTTAGAAGACAAGACATTAACATTTGAATGGACTATTTGTTATTTGTCTTCTCGTGGGACCTTCTAAAGGAGTAGGTGGAGGTCTGTTGTCACATGTGGCTCACCAACATGGCATTATGGGGACCAGTTTGTACTGTATCCCAACAGCATCTGTCTCATAAATGTTTCCAGGTTCCATTAGAAGCCATTATGCACCATTTGAATATTGTCTGTTTTCGTAGTAATAAAATACTTACTTTTAATTACATCTGCAGCTACCTAAGGATGGCATCTGACCCTGGATCTGAAAAGCTGAGTTTTATTTGTCCTTCCTTGTGCGGATAAGTTAGGTTTATACTCATGGCAGTGCTTTTGTTCATAACAAAATGCCTGTCTGTGACTGAAGGAATCAAAGTCTGAAAAGACTTTGAGGGAGACAAAAGAACATTTACTAACTAAGGAGGTCCTGTTTTATACTTCCTTTCTAGTATGAAACTTAAGTAAAACATATTTTAGAAACTGAATGTAAGCTTGAGTTGCTTCTAGAAAGTTAAACCTGCGTGCTGGGATTTTTTTAACTCATCAGGGCAAGGTAGCAGCACACTATGGTAGACCTGATTCTGAAAGAAAATGTCATACAGATAGGACACAACAATGTTCCTGGTAATGAGCTCAAATCCTCCAGTCTCCTAAACCACACTGTATTCTCGAATGATGAATTTTGTATTTGGATCGCTTGCTTAGTTGAAAGAAGTGTAAAGACAGCTCCCTACTGGCAAAATATCTGAGGAGATTACAGAATGCTGTTTATTCCAACTGGTGTCTGGAATAAATTATGTTCAAGAAATTGGCTCCTGATACTCCTATTTCAGATGAGAACTTGTACAGAGTGCTAAGTCCTAACACTTCTGGCCAAACCATAGGCTTCATTAGGATTTGCCATTCATCATACCTGCCAGGAGCTCTCAGATTTGGAGAGGTGCTTGTTTTGAGCAGTGAAAGAATAACAGAAGAGAAACTGTTTACCTTGGCATTACTGTCAGTTCTCAAATGCAGCGGTCTTTCAAATTTCAGGGCTATGAGTTGTCAGACCTAATATGCTTTCTTACTATTCCTACTGAAATTCATTAGCTACATAAGGAAGACCCACACTAGTTTTAGCTGACACTAAAGGTCGAACAAACCACTTAATATTTCAGGGGTTTCTATTGCAGATAAGGGGATAAACGGCAGCAGGTGACCTGACAGCTCTTGGGGTGGGAGGGAGTTTCCACAACTGGTTTTTAATCCAGTAGCAACAGCAGATGCTTGACAACTCATTAGACTGGACTCTAGGAAGCAGGATGGCAATCTGACTGCTGTTCTAAACATTTTGATCTACAAGCCATGTTTACCAGTTTCCTATTGTGAGGGGTAATTATGCTGTTTTTTTACTCAGTGCCTAACTATTATATAGGCTTCGCTTGATTCTTCTCACAACATTAACAGCTCAAAACCCTGCAGAAAAGGAAAGCTAAAAGAACCACTGCAAAGCCAAATCTAAGACAATCCACATCACCTACCACCACAATGTCCAGGGCTTCCTGTAGGAAGGAGCTCCACTCTTTTACTTTCACAAACAAGTTGAGGGTTCTCATGAGAGCATGGTTCTCCTTGGAGTTGTATTGCCAGCATTCTCAAATGCCTGTGCAACAATTCTGCTCATGCTGCAGCTAACATTGACATTTTATTCTGAGGTATCCAACACAAAAGTAAGAGCATACCTGGGGAATTAGATGTGCTCTGGCAGAGACCTTAAATATTTTCAGTATGTGTGTAGTTTTTGAATACTCTACTACTTGCTCAAAATTACTAAATACGTAGGAAATACAACTCTTTGAATTTTTTTTTACCAGCAAGATTTCTAGGTGGAAAAGGACGGAATTTGGACACACACTTAGCCCCACACCTGACTTTGAAAAAAGGCTTCATGCCAGAGCAGATAGCCAAACAAGGATCATGAATTTCTGAAGAAACTGCATTACAAGGTAGAATATGGGCTGCACGTGTCTATTCCGTAAGTCCAGGACAAAGTATATTGCAGAGATGTGGTTTTCCATTTTGCTTGTAGGGATTTTTATGGAATCACATGTGCTCTTCTCCATTACATAATCCACTACAAGGGAGCAAGTGGACCTGCAACTTTACCTTTCTTTAGTCTTTCTCATAATCTGTGAACCAAAATTTTTACACATTCTAGATCACATTTAGATCACATTCTCACCTCATGTATGCTACAGCAATTCAACCTGCTTCCCTGCAGTATAAAAATCCATAATCCCTTCGTTGTGGGTCAAGGTGAATTTTGGCTACTGCATTTAGTGGGAATTAAAAAAACCTCTGTTTTGTATCTTAAAATTATAACGAGCTAGAAGTACAATGTTCAAGTAATACAAGTACAATGACAATTTAAAAAATATATATACATATAAACATCCCATATTTGTCAAGTCAAAATACAGCCTAATGGATTCATTTAACTTCAGAAGAATGTGGACTCCATCTCTGTCAGTATTTTGCACATGGCCCCATGTGTGACATTTTAATTAACTTTCACCCTTTAGTTTACAGGATTGGAGAAGAAACAAGTGGAGGAAAAAACCCTTCAATTTTTTAGAAAGTTAAAATGGATTCCATGTGATTTGTATCCTTCAGGACAAACATTAGATATTCTAGTGATTTAAAATGGTGTTGCTTGTATACCTACATAAATGCTACGTAATTTCAAATTCTTTATAGGTAGAGATATTTTTATGACTTTATGCAGAGATAAAGTTTTTTACTTTCTGAAACTGGCATAAAAGCACACCAAGAAAGCTGGGAAAATAGCACGAGAGTATGTACTGAAGACAAAGAAATGGAATGGAAGAACTCGAAGCAATGGCAACTTTCTTTTTTTCCTTCTGGTTTAAGGAAGAAGAAAGGGAGGAAGAAAAGGCCTAGACTGCAGTGTCCATATTTACAGTATAGGTAAAAAACCCCAGCAGCTATGCTTACTTCCATGTCTGGACCAGGTTGCCAGACTGAGCAGGGCTTTCATTGGAATGCCATGCTACACACCTTATGCAGGGTCTAAGTTCAGGTCTCTGGGATGGGGAAGTGAAGAGGATGTTCTACCACTGTTCTGCAGTGACTTTGTACCTGAAGCATAAGACATATGGAATCTGACCCATGCTTTCTCTCTCTTCATGGGTAATGAGGAGGGGTGGATGTGTACAAGCTCGGATTTTGGGGATGATCCGAAGTCCGCGGGGTCAGGTGCCACATGCCTAGCACAGCTGCTCTCAGTGCGGCATTCCCATGCAGACCTTGACGCCTTGACTCATTCTGTGCCTTCAGCGATGGCTTTACCCACGATGGCGAGGAGCGGTGTCAGACAAGCCCCTGGGGCCGGGGGATGCTGCCGGTACCTTTCCGACTGCCCACCCTGCGGCCCCGGCGCTGCCAAGACAGCGACGGAGCCGCCAGCCGGGCTCGGGGAGTTTAATCTGCAGCCGTCCCTTACCTCCCGACAGCGCTGCAGGAAGCCGGGATTCCTCAGGGCCCATCCTTCCCTCGCTAGTAACACCTTAATTCTTAGAAATAAAAGAAAATTTAATAATAATAATAGTAATAGTAATAATAATAATAGTTTTTAAAATGATGAAAATGAGAGAAAGAGGAATAAAATGCAAGAGAAACAAGTTATGAACAGTATGGTTGCTCATCCCCTGCTGGCTGATGCCCAGCCCATCGCTAAGCAGGGATCAGTCCTCCTGGCAAAACACCCCCCCAGTTTCTATACTGACCATGATGTTCTGTGGGATGGAATATCCCTTTGGCCAGTTCAGGTCAGCTGTCCTGGCCATGCACCCTCCTGGCTTCTTATGCACCTCCTTGCTGGCAGAGCACAGGAAATTGGGAAGTCCTTGACTAAGCACTACCCAGGAACAACTAAAACATCAGTGTGTTATCAACATTGTCCTCATCCTGAATGCAAAACACAGCCTTGTACCAGCTACTAGGAAGAAAATTTACACTATCCCAGCCCAAAAAGGGAAGTTATTTACATCTGCCTTTACAACACACCCACTGTCTGCTCTTGATTTTCTCCCAGGCTCATGTCCCTGTTCACAATGCTAAGTGAATGGCTGCTTTATTGGATTCCTTCAGCCCCAGATTGCCCTATATTGTCATATTCTTTGTGGCTTCATTACAGCTGTCTTGTCATAGGGAATATTCTCTGTTAATTTTTTATAAAATTTTTTTGGAGGAAGCCACAACGTGAGATATCCTTGATAACCATTCTAGTGTAAAGATGATTGACCTGTAAAGGTTTTTAACTGTGCCAGTTTGCCCCTGTTAGCTTTTGAGGGAGGGATGATCTCCTGTCCTCTCCCCTCTCCGCTCAGCCCATCGCAGCAGCTGGGGAGGAGAGTGCTGAGCATTGGCAGCAGGGAAGAGGTACACCTTCCTCGGCTCGCTTTCTGGGGTTCTTATTTCTCCCACCATCACCTAAGACCTTCAGAAAGATGGATGGATATGGCTACTTACGAGATGGTTATGGTCTCTGTTGTTCATCTTGGAGATAAGGCTTATTTTTTGCAGGAAATATTCTGTTCTTTAAAATTATGTTTAATTTGGCAGATT
>NW_008237435.1:2056739-2093223 GCF_000691975.1 Corvus brachyrhynchos
AAAATATAACAGTAGGCTTCCCCTCTTCCCCCCTCGCCCCCCCCCCTTTTTTTTTTCCTTTTAGACTCCTAGGAGCGTAGTGTTGTGTTTAAATTGCAGAGTAGTTCCCATTGACTTTTAGTAGCAAAACACTGGTATGGTCACATATGCTTCAGCAAAATGCAGTATGAACAACACCACCAGACAGTTGCTATGTTTGAAGACTCACACATTCCATAATAATTTAAAGTAAAAATATGGTTATAAGAAGAGAAAACGGTCATTCAGTGTTGTCAGAAGTTGTCTGTAAGGAGAGTGGTGTGTGGAAAGTCCCCATGAAACAATTTCCAGATTAGAGCTGCTCATTCTCTGCCAAAAGCTGTGTAAGCATGAACCATAATGAGGGTAGTTGTAGGATCACGGAGTAGTCATGGAGCAGGTAGTCCAGCTGCAGCAGAAAGTAAGAGACAGAAGGGCAATGTGTATGGAAATGTCCCTAATTGAGGACTGCAGCTCATGGAAGTAGCTGGCACATCTTCTGAAGGCTTGTCTGGATACATTCCTCCCAAACCTTTGTTCCAGCTTGTACACAACTTATTCTACTGTATATTTAAGTGTGAGGTAGAATACAAGTATGTGTGTTCTTCAGCAACCTTTTAAAATGTATGGATGACTTTTTCTGAATGGTTCTCCAGTCCTCAAAATTGTAGAAATTATAATAGCATCAATAAAAATATTTATAACCCATCTAAGTAGAAACTAAGTCAAAACTAAGTCACTGGTTCCTTACAGCTGTGTTATTTATTCCAAGCTTGATGTTTCATTCCTAATTTTCTTCATTAGCTGCATCTTCCCATGTAGACTGAATCACAAAAATGGTAGGAAGAAAAAGGAGGAAGCAAGTCACTCTTGTTCGTGGCTTTGTTCTCCTTGTACTGCAAAACTTGTTGCTATGGACAAGGTGAGGGATGGACTCTGGCAGGAGAATTGTAAAATCTTCAAAGGTCGTTTGAACAGTTCCTCCAAGTCAGCTAGAAACTGGAGGCCTCATGCTTCCTGTGCATTTTGAGAATTTTAGGTTATTTCCTTTGTTTCTCTCATTCAATTTCTTAATTAGAGAATCCAAAAATATTATTGCTGAAAATAACCTTTCCTTCTAGATTTAGAGAGAGGGAGAGTGATACAAAATTAAGAGTTTAAATTGAATTAAGAATTTTGAGGGTTTTTTTCCTTTCTCTCGTTTTTGCTCTTTTTATCTTTGACTGTTTAATCTGATATACCAAACATCAGAGGATAATGATTTCTCAGATATCTGGACACTTTTAGTGCTCTGGTTTTTTTATTTTTTTTCTTTGTGACATGGAATATCTTCTCACTCTGTCTGAGATTGCTAATCCTACTGCATGGACCTAGGAAGTAAAATATGAATTTACCATTTCGTGATATGGGTCAAACTGCCATGAAAAGGCTCTAGTGGTTGGACCAAACAAAATTTGCCTGGATTTGATGGTGTGACAGTGAGCTGTGGCTGCCTGGCAGTGACACCCGGAGGGTCAGTTCTTGGGGGAGCCTGGGGGCAGCTGCTGTCCATAATCAAACCCTGAGCAGGGGGTGGGGATGTGGGCAGTGCAGGCAGGCAGTGCCCCAGTCTGCCCAGGGCCCCACTGTGCCGGGCTGCCTGGAAAAATCACGGAGGTGAACTCCCACCCTGTGAGGTGGGTCTGCATTTTTGCAGCTCCCCTTATAATGAAGTGAGCTAGGAGAAAGCTCTTTTTATTTATAAGAACGGAAATTGTGTGTAAAGTCCTTAAAATCAAGGAGGCCACAGCTGGGTACTTCATATGCTTTTAAAAGCTTTTCCAACTTGAAGTTGTTTCTCTGTCCTTCCCATGCTGTTTCCATAGCGAGTCACACCTACTGCTACTTTAGGCAATTGGCCTAATTCCTGAAATTTTTGAATTTTAATTACTCAGCTCAATAGCTTGAGCACTTTATCATCTGAATATTGAAGAGGATTGCATAGTGTTGTGTGAATAAAATTTTCTATCTTTTAGGTTATATTGTTCTCAAAAGAGTGAAACATTATGTTCAGAATGCTAGTGTAGTTAATTCTTCACCTTTTCCTTTATTATGAAATATTATTTATAATAACTTATATATGACATTATTTGATAAGTGAAACTATTTTTATAATAATTGTAAAAATCATGTTCTGTAGATCATAACCATTGTCTGTTCTGTTTTTCCCACTTAATATATTAGTATAGTCAGTAATATGTAACAATAATTAAAGTTTTATCTTGAGCTGTGATGGTGAAAAAGACTGCAAGACTATTAGGATAAGCAAACACTTAAGAAGTGTGGCTGCTGCTAAAGGACAGACTGATTTAATGACTGAACTTCAACTGTGTTTTGTTCTTGTGTGTTTTGGTTTTTTCATAAATGTATATAAAGTTCATTCTCATTGGTAGATACAGTTTGGAGACATGGAGAACTGAAACTAAATACTATTGTTTGACTAGGTGCATTTTTTGCTGACAAAAACACATAATGCATCTTTGTGTAGTTGTGTAAGCAGAACCTATTTATCAAGGTTCCAAATCCTTAAGTTTTCAGTTTTTGTTATTTTAAAAATGATGGGTTACTGAATTAATTTTCATGAAAATGTAGTCTGCACGAAATCAGAGGAGAAGGATGTCATCTGTCAAGCAAAAGATATGACGAAGTTGAACAGAACAACATTATAAAAATATTTTTTAGCATTGTTTTCCAAGGAACTGGGAGTCCTATATATACTCCTACAATAATTTTCTTCTCCTTTCCTGTAGTATTCCAATGTTAATTGTCCAAATTTGGCAACAATTTATTGGTGGGGTTTAATTTCATAAGGAGTGACTGCTGGTTAGAAAAGAGAGAGAGGTCCCAACCAATCCCTCCTTGCTTGACCCACTGACAGTGGGCATGGCCCCACAGGGAGCTGGGCAGTGCCTTCCCTGGGATTACTCCTGAGAGACAAGAGCTTGAGGATGTAGCACAGAAATGTGAAGAAAAGCTGGCATCATTCTTAGGTAAAATCAGTATTGTTTCTGCTTTAAAATTAGTTTTCAGTTAGTGAATTGTAGGTATTTCTGATCACCATGGGCCAGGCTTCCAAGGGTATTTAGGTGGCTAAAGGTGCAGCTGGGTCTTTACTGTGATTCACAAGGGTGCTTGCAGTATAAACAAACAGACAAACAAAGAAGTGTGAATGGCTGTAGATGCTTAGGCTGATGTGGTGCCTTTAAATATCCCTTTGGATCTCACACTGACAGATTTGACATTTCAGTGGTACAGCCTTCTGGTTTTCTCAGTCTTAGGACCATTCATGCTGGTTCATTTGGACTTAACAGAGATTGAAGGAGATCCCATTCTCAGACATGAGTCCAAATGGAGAAAATAAACTACTTGCACCTATTAGTGAAACTCACCCCAATTTCCAGTAATTACCTCTACTGCATGAAGAGAAGCAGAAGTATATGTAGATACTGATCTGTTGTAAAGATTGAAAATAAAATGTTTCTTGTGGTATGTGAATGTTGTGACTTACCAGTGAAAATTTTGGTTGATCTCAGGAGACAGGAAGGTTTTCTTATTGCGTGGTGGCTAAAGAAGAAAGCAGCATCCTTAGCCTAACTGATGGTGGTGTGAGGAAGGTCATTGCTATGCACATTGAGCTGGTGGTTGTGAGATCTGTGAGTGGCACTCACATGGAGGCACCAGAGGTGTGCCACACAAGGGCTACATCACTGCTCCCAAGGGCAGGGTGAGTCCAGAGGCAGCTGGGGGCTTCTCACAGAGCATGGGACCTCAGCTGACCCTAAGCCAGCGCTTGGGTGCCCCTCAGTAGGAGATGCCAAGACTCTGGCCTCTGAGTTTCCTGCTTGAACATTAGCTTTCTGTAGCCAGGATGACTCCCTTGCAGCCGTGCTTTCTGTAACCCATCCTATCTGGGTGTATTTTCTCTGCTCTCTGGGATACTGTGGCTTCCACTACTGAAAATACTCCTGGTACTGTTTCTTATTTGAATGCTTTTACCAGCTTGGGGAAAGCCTAGGTTTTAATGAAGGTTGTTACAATTTCAGACTCAAATTTATTGGATTTATTTTAAAAATAAATAAAACTTAAAAAAATTTAGAAAACGAAGACCTTTCACCTGGATAAAAATTACTTTCATTGCTCTGTGTAAACCTTAAAACTTCTACATGTGACCTGTATTAATTATAACTAGCAAACTTTTACCTGTTTATGCAGAAGCAGTACAGTTGCTTGTTGTTAGACCACAAACTTTTATAGACTGCATATCTTTTACAAACTACTTTAAAAGCACATGTAAAATAATAAGTAATGCCCTACCTTTAATCTAAATTTATAAAAGGTGTAGAAAGGCTTCTTAAAGCACAAATATAATTACTGCTCATTAGAAACATTGTACAGAACCACACGGGTTGAAAGAAAGCTTTGTTTGTAAAAGCTTCTTTCCTGAGCTAGGTAAGTATTCCAGTTGCATGTTATGATTTGTAGCTCAGCATTTTTTCTTGTACGTATTTAATATTCTTGATTAACCATGACACTTAGTCTAACGGTGTTAATCTGTGGGTCCCTCCCCACCTTTTGTTGTGTGTTTGACACATAGAAAGCAGAAAACACATTTATTGCTCAAAGAAATTATGACAAAGGAATTGGCTGTTTCATTCTGGTTTTGTTCTTTGTTAATGATACATAAATAAAACCAGGGAAATTCTAACTTTTAGATGATAAAGATCCTATGGAATGCTAAGAGAAGAGCTGTTTAATCCTTATTTGAGGCAAAGTTCACCTTGTAAAATGTAATTTTATTCATTTTTAAAAACAGAATTTTTATGTTTGCACCTTATGAATATTCTTTATTTCCTGTCCTGAACTGTCTGTGTTTTTCTGCTGAACAGTTTCAACCTACATTTCAAATACAAATAAAGTTGATCCCACTGGGTAGTTTAAACATAGTATTAATTTTGTAAGTAATTTAGAAAAGAAATTCTGGCAAGCAAGTAGCCAGTGTAATTTTAACATTGTTCTACAGCTTGACTTTTGTTCGCATTTAGTATTCAATGAAAAATATGATCTTTTGCTATGTTTGGAGAGCTCTGCTTTTAGAATAACATTATTGCTTTAAATTTTTATATGTATATGTCTCCCACTTTAGCCTTTTGTGGAGCTTCCTGACTGAGGCACCCTGTTGGGTGTTTGTGTGAGGGAGTTTGAACTTAGAAATCTGCCCATTGCAGGCACCAGGTTTCATACCTGATGCAGATACCAGGTGCATTCTAATTCCAGTTCAAAACCATTCCTGACCACTGGATGCGGGAAGCAACTCAAGGACCTCATCAAGACAGTTTTTGAAACAGTTATATTTTAGGTTTAGATCTTGTAAAAGCAATGGCAAATTATTTACTTCATTTTTTTTCAGTTCTCCAGTCTTACATCATTGCTCTTCTGAGGTGCGCTCTAACTTTTGAACACTACATCGTCAGGCTTCTTTCGCCACCTCAGCAGGGGCTTCTTTGTATTTGACCATCTCTTCCAACACTGGGAGACCAGAGAGCTCTTCTGAGCTTGCTGAAATTAGCAACCAGCAGATTCCCATAAACACATGCTAACATCTTTTACCTTTGTTTGTTTCTTCAGGTAGGACTTTTCTGTTATCCTCACTCCGCTTTCTCCAAATGCCTCAATAACTGTCCTAATCAGGCAGAATCATTTTCTAGGTTGCTTCCACTTGAGGTGAATAGCAAGGAGAGGGGTGAAGAACTGCTCAAGGACCTTATGAGACAAGTCACCAGACAATAAAATGACAAATGAAATTCTGCAGAGATAAATGTGGACTGCTAAGCCTCAGTTAAAATAGTTGTAGCTGTACATGGAAAGTGACTGGCACTGGGCTGACCCTCATCTTTCAGAAATGAGGTCTTGGCATCTAAGAGAATTCCAAGAAAATTTTTTCAGTTCTCAGTAATTCCCCCAAAAGTGAATGTTCAGAACTGCTAGGAACCAAAACAAATCACATAGGCTTCAGGAGGAGAATAGACAAGTACTTGAGAGAGCTGTACTGAGGATTGCTAGACAGATGAACTCCATCTGTCTCAGGAAACCCTCTGAAATGAAATAGCAGGAAACAGGGAAAATGCTGTGAAAATGGCATATTGCTTGTTCTGTTCTTGCTCTTCTGTGTCCAGTTATGGCTGTTGTTGGAGAAAGCACCAGGAGGATTGTTGGTCTCAGCCAGTATTGTGGCCCTTGTGTTCTCAACACCTTTTTCATGTTAGATTTAATGGTATATGGGAGAAATGGGGCACAAACTCTATTGTTGAGTAGTTCCTTCAAGACGTACTTAGGCCTACAGTGTGATAGCAATTTTATAAATGTCATCAGGATTCAGAAAGTATTACAGATGTATTTCTCAGACTGTCAGTGATGTCATTTGCCTGTGATGTATTTTTTGTGTTCATAGTGCTTCATGTCTACCTTCTTTCTTGCCTCCTTTTGCTCTTGAGTCTCCTCTTTTATTCTGGTCCAACACCCAATGAGTTTCCTGTGTAGGCAGATGAGACCTCATGTTTCCTTACCAGAAACTTAACTCCTCAGTGAAGTTAAAAATGTTAGGGAAATACCATAGTTTAATCTTTAAAATAAAGTTAAAAGTGATTACCTATATAGAAAAAAAAAAATCTTGATATTTAATTTATATTATTTACTTATAAAGAATGAGATTCCTTTGGTGCTAGACCTAGACTTGACAGTGAGTGTAAGTGGCAGGGGTTTTAAACATGCCAGGACACCAGAGTGCTTGTTCTATTTTTATATAAAGGAAAGCTTACCAATAAAACTGAAAACTTTCAGCCCCCTCTCCCACAAGTTTACTTCAGCCACAAGTCCCAACACCCTGTGTATTTCTGCTTGATGGTAGTGGAAAAAAAGATCTGTTGAGACGAACATGGATTTTTATGGGGATGCAGAAGTAGTGACCTACCTCCTGTGGTGTTGTACAGTGTGTTACCTACATGCTGGATGCCCACAGAGCAGTCTGGGGGTTTGCACACCCCCAGAGTCTGTGTCTGGTCTGTGTCAGCGCTGCATTTGGTGTGGGATGCCTTCCAGCAGATGTGCATGTTAGGTCCCACACATCTGGGCACCTATCTGTTTTGCTGGTGTCCCTGAGGCTCACTGGAAGGCAGGATCCTGTATTGCATCTGCAGGCATTCCAGGCTGAATCAGAGGTGGTCTTCAGTCACAGCCCTGGAGTTAATTGTTTATAAAGCTGCTGAAAGGTCCCTACTAAATTTCATTTTTTAAAAATACCTTTCCCTCTTCTGTTTTATTTCCTTCCTCTTTTTTTTTTCCTCTTTCTTTTTGGTTTTCAGCTGTTACACTTGGCAAGTTTCTTTCACAGCATTTGGAAATAATTGTTTTCTAAATGCTACCCAGGTTATCTGCCAAATTTAACACCTTAAAAGGAAGCGGGGGTGGGGGACGAGAGACCTACCTGGGAATGGAGCAAATGTAGTGAGTCTTTAGAAAGTGCTAAAAAGGAAACTTCCCAAATATAGCACCTAAAATCAAAACCATCGAGTTCCCTCACATCAACTGTAAAATACCACGTGCTATCATCCAAAAAAAAAAAAGCCATTTCGCCCAGCCTCATAACCTCTTTTTTTATTTTCTCTACCAAATGATAAAGCACGTGTGGCTTTTTGTTTTTTTTTCTTCTGACAAATGTGTATAGTTTGGGGAGATACAGTTTTTTCATGGTGTTACTGGAAAAATCCTACCAGTCCCTGAGAAAGCATAAAAAAATAAGAGCAGAGCAGAAACCACTGATGGCACTCAGAATGACCTATCTTGGAGACTTTGCAATGGCCTAATTAGCTGTGGGGTTGTAAGACAGGATTGATTTTGCTGGTGGCACAGGAACAGGATAAAAAGTTTAATTCCTCTCCTTGGTGATGGAAGGGGTAGGGTAGCCCAAGGTATTTTTATGCTGTTGTTAGTGCCATTTCTGATCACTGTGAGTTTCCTCAGGGGCTCAGTGCAGCTGAAGGTGTGTTACAACAGCCCTGGGACAGCTCCAAGATGTGGATTAGTGGCAGTGTAGGTCTTGCATGGGAAATGCACAGCTTTTATGAACAGCTTGGCAAGCCTAAGGAATCAGGCTCCTTGTCCTTAAATGTAGGTGTCCAGGTGCCAGGGCTCAGCCATGGACAGTTACATTTTGGTCACCCTTGCATTTGGTACTCTTTGTGCAGGAGGTCAGCCTGCACTGGTACCTTCCATCCCTAGAGATTATTTCTCAGGGGCTGTTTCTAACATCTGCTTCCTGGGTTGCCAGGCTTTCAGGTGGGTCCTCAGGTGGGGACAGCGCTTCCACGGCAAGGAGCTTGTGGAAGCTCCTGCCACCTCCGCAGCGTGGCTGGGAGGGGCTGGCAGCCGCCCTGTGCCTGGCGGCAAAGACACGCTCAGATCCTTGTGCGTGGGGAACATTGCACGGCGTTGGGTAGCGTTTCAGAAAGCAGGGAATAAAAATGCCCCATAACCACTTTCTGGACTTCTTTGTGGGTTTTTAAAATTCCCTTTAAAATGGTAATAGCTGTTTGGAAAGAGGACTGCCGGTTATCTGCCTGGTACAATAGTACTTCCTTAGCTGGTGGGACTTTTAATACTGTCTTGTATTTAACAGTAATAATATTGAACCAAGCAAATGACTTCTAAAGTAGTAGAGAGAAATAAAAGGTGATATATACTTTCATGACTTCCCTTCAATTTAGATCTTGCCTTTTTCAATAATTTGAGTTTTTGTTCTACTCATATTCAATGGCACATTTTGGATATAACAATTTCTCTGTAATGGATACTCTGTGTAATTTAGATGTATTTTTTGATACATTAACAACTCAAGGGAATTTAATTGGTTTTTGTAAAGCTTTACTAGAAGTTAAAAATAACCTAAGATGACAATTAGAATAACTAAGTTGCTCTTGTTTAAAAGTTGAATTTTTCAAAATTAAAATTACTTAATTATATTGTACATCAGCTGTTCTGTATTAACATCTAAGCCCTCATGTTACTGTGGCTTGCTTTGGCTGCCAGAGGTCTCTGATGTCTTCTGAGAAAGACAAGTCTTTGCCCCTAGCAGTGTGGGTGGGTATATACAGGAGCTTTTTGTAAACCTCTTTTGCAGTGACATGAAGTGCAGCATATGTCAGAGCAGAAATTCAAGAGTAGGCTCTTTTAACACTGTTGTGTTACAGGAATCTTTTCCAGAGAGAGAAAATATTTGCTGCAGCAGCTCCTGCAAGTTAGGTCGCCTAATTACTGTTGAACTATAATACACACTAAAATGTATATGCTTTTTCCTTCTGGGCTTCAACAGAAAATTACCAGTCTTGGTAAAGTTTTCTTTCCATTAGTAAAGAGAGCACTGCTGATCTGAAAATCCATCAGGTCATCCATACCAGCATTACATCAATTGACTTTTGAATATTTTTCCATTAGAAAAGGCTCCATTTTTATTCCCTCGCTGAAGTGGCAGACTTTCAGTTTGTGCGGTTTTTCCATTTATTGAATTTTGCAATAAAAGAGTTTTTGAAACAGATGTCAGTCATTGCTTAGGAGTGGGGCATTGTTAGAGAGCTGTTTTCTTCCCTTTTTTTTTAAGTTAGAAGAAATTCTTGTCCTTCCCCTCCCTAACTTTAATTGTCACTCTTTAAAGCCATGAATAATTTTCTAACCTATAATCTGGTGTCAGAACAAATATAAGCACCAAACCCTGATTTCATAGAAATATTGCAGATTGACCATTGTTCTCAGCAGGGGCAGGATTGGATTTTATCTCTCAATTGTAAACCAGAAAGAAGGGAGTGGATGCATTGCAGAAGCATGGTTCATATTAGCATCTTCCTTAGGGTGTGGAGTGGACCTATTAACACTTTCTTAAGGCTTAGTTTTTATAGAAGGAGCCAAATGTGTGCAGTGAGTAGTGTCCAAAAAACAGGGTTCAAAGGGATTTTTTAATTTTCTTGATAGAGTCTTATCCAGGTAGAAAGATAAAGAATAAGATTTTAGGTTTTGATTCTAAATTATGTGTTTCTTATGCAGAGTGGTCTTAGGACAAACTGAATATCTTCAGACCATATCTTCACCTGTCACAGAAGAACAAAGTGCTATTCACATTTCTGTGTATATAACATGTGTGTGTATATATATACATACACTTAATCAGATTCTCATTTTTATTCTTTATTGACAGCATTTTCTTCATGTATTTTTAAAAAAGCGCTGATTTTTCTAATGAGGATTTTAGCTGGGTTTGTTTAAATTACACCAATCAATAATTCTGAATTTTAAGAAGTTTGCGGCATTTTATTCTAAAGAAAATTGTCCATGGAAGGAAACCAATTTTTGTGTTGATATCTGTTTGGGAGGGTAAGCCTTTGTTGTTTCATCTTGGTACTTCACTGTTACTTTTAACATCAAAGAACACCCTTTCTGAAGGTGAGAGAACACAAAGCATCCCATATTTATAATTTATGGGGCCTAGGGCTGTGACGTAATGTAAACTTGAAGAGATTTAGTATAAAAATATCCTTAGCTTGAGGGCAATGTTTGAAAACTTTGTGGATTTTCTTTTTTATCCTGGCTCAGTCTACAATCATATTTCTTTGCTATTATTTCCTCTTAGCATTAAAGTACGATTGACATTGATAGATATCAGGGGAAGGCTGAGCTTCCTAAAGAAAAAAAAAAAAAAAAAAAAAAAAGGAGCCGTGTCTTTTAAAATAAGCCATTTCCATTCAAGTTGTCCATGGAGAAAGCACAAGAAGCACTCACTAAGTTCCCACCCCCCAAAAAAAAAAAGAAGAAGAGATGTGTTGTTGGCACAGAAATAGTGACGGTAGAAGAGTTCCCGGCTGCCTTTTATTCTGCATACAGTGAGCACAACGGGACTCTCGCTGCCTGCTTTTGGCTTGTGGGGATTTGCAATAAACAGCTCAGATACGTGTTTATTTTCAAGACTGATTCAATTCTTCAAAGACAACTGCTCCCAACTTGTGAATACTTGTTAGTTACTGGAAAGTTGCAGAAGTGAAGATCAGCTCCTAGTTTCATGCCAACAAATTAATCCGACGATGTGGTATTGTCTTTTCCACAGGTGTGTGTGTACTGGGACTGTCTGAACCTCCCTGTAAGTAATAGCCCATATATAATTTGGAAGGAGAAATCTTCAATGGAAGACCCCGAGGGAATAAATGGGAAGTCTGTAAGTAAACAACTTGTCAGCCCTGAGAAAAAAGTTGCAGTTTTTAAAGTAGCAATTATTTTTGTGGCAACCAAGCGAGTGAAAGTCTTAGAGAGCTACATGCACTTTTAGTGATTGGAAGAAGCAGTGAGTGATGAAATTAATTGAGAGATGGAGGCTTATGCTAATGCTACAGAAAATTAAGTATAGCTTTAAAAATATTTGTCTTCAGTGATTCATATTTAAAAAATGACAGTTGTTGCTTTCTCTGAGAAATATTTGGCCTGCTGCATTTATGTTGTTAATATTTTTGTCTGCTAGAGAGTTTTCATCCCATTATTTGAAGTTATTTCTCTTTGCCTGTGTGAATATATGCAAATACTGCTTCTGGGAGAGACGAGTGCAACAGTGGCAAAAAATGTAGTACGTTATTGTTTCTTGTAAATGTCTGCTTACAGAGTCACAATAGTAAGAAATTTTGCAAATTATCAGGTACAATTAAGAATGTTTCATGCATGGTCATATGATTAGTTGTGTGTTTTGGATTTGTTACTTTAGTTTGTGACATCATTCTTGGCACTCAGTGAAATTTGAAATGCTACATATATGTTTTTATTCTGAATTGTTTAACAGAAACTGTGCATATTGAAATTGCCTTATTTTTCCAGTTGTAAAATAAGTCCAAAAACTATTATTTAGTAAATTTAATTAGATTTATTTCCTGCATTTTTTCTGATGTGTTTATTTTCTACATTTGACAGTACTCTCTGTATTATCTCTCACTATTCCCTTTGTATTCTATGTTCCTGTATCCAGTTTCCCTGATGCTTCCATTAGGTTTTCATGTAGCAACAGAGTAGGAAAAGCCAAGCCCCTTAACAATAAGCCTGTTGTGTTGTGTGTTTTTGTTACACTTCATGTGTAGTGTAATTTTTGCTGTCTGAAGCAATATGGCTTTGATTATTTTCCAATGTTCATTTGTTCCACAGTCTTGTCTCTATGTGTACATTTGGGGATTTATCCATCGCTGGTACCACCACGTGTGGACAGGACCAGTTAACTCTTAGGGAAGTGAGTGGCCATGGTTACCAACAGGCACTAAACAGGGATGGTCCTGTTTGCAGTTGCAGTGCCAGAGCTTTCAGCACCACCCAAGCTCCTCGTTCTGTTTGGAGTCAGGCTTTCCTCCATGCATGAAAAGCCTTTCCCTGATGCTGTCAAGATTTTCTGTGGCTTCCATTGCAATACTTCCCCTCTGTGTGCCCGGCATAGCCTGGGCTTCGTGTGCTGTGGAGGGTTTGGGCTGGGTAATTGTATGCTGAATCTGTATGTAATGACAAATGTAACTGTCACTTAACATAACAGGAGTGTTAAGGGAAATATTTGTTCATGGTTTGGCACCACCAGCACTCCTGTTGGGGTTATTCATTCCATTCCTTCTTTTCACCACTTAGTCCAGAGAGCCTGTAAAACACTTTGTCTGCTCAGAGTTTCCCTTCACATTACCCAAGTGGGTGGTAGTTGTTCATGCTATCAGGATTATCAAAATCTAAACCAGTAACTGCTGAATAGACCCACTGCACTGACCAGCACTCAGGCTTCTGTAAACGAGGACTGAAACTCCCAAAGGTACATAGCACAGGTCAGGGTGTAACTCTTCTGATTGCAGTGTCATTGGAGAGTTTAAAATTGGGGTGTTAAACCCTGGAATCAGATCCTTCAATTAGGTCTCACTAGAAGTCATTCATAACTGGACAGGCTGCTGTGTTTGCAACAGCCAGTTGACCAACAGGGAGATTTCCTAAAAGCAGTAGTCAGAAGGCAAAATAGTCTCAGTGAAAATAAAAATGACGGCATGAACAGTGTTTGTGTTTATTTTGCTCTGTGTGTGTGCGTAGAAAGAGAGAGAGAGTGAGGGATAGATTAGCACTCTGTAATTAGAAACCAGAAACCAAAACCTGTTTGGGATTTAAGATCTCAAGCACATGTAGTGATTTCAAAAACCTGGTGCTGGTCCATAGGAAAAGGGGGAAACTTCCCTACAAATACCAGTTGAAAGGTAATTTAATTTTGCAACTGGACAATGCAAACTGTGTGGTGGAAGCAATTTCAGGTACATGTGGATAAGGGAGGAGCTTTATCAACAAGTGAGAAATGAAGCTGGATAATGTTTTAGGGAGAGATGGACAACAGAGAAAGTACCAAGAGAAGGACAAAGTAAAGGAAAATGAAAAAACGTTATCAGAGAACAGTATGAGAGAGTAGATGAGTACTTTGCCACTGTCTTTGGCCAAGATTTCTCTTTAGAGGAAGAGGATGATGTTGCAGGTAGGAATACAGCCTGTCAGTGTTGCCATGTACAGAGGATGCTGTAATAAGCCCAGTAAACTCACTTTTGCACTTCTGTTACACTTCTGTTACACTTCTGTTACACTCTTTTTTCGAGAGAGTATTGTAGCCATTTCCTAACCAAAAAGTGGTTCTAATGGTACTGTCACTTGCTTGGTTCGCAGTTTGTAGGAAACGAATTTCAACCCTGGGCTTGCAAACTTGAACTTTACGTCTACCCCTGCCTTGCCTTTAATAGGTGCTTGAGAAAGAAGCACAACATAAGCTAGACTCTGTCTAGCTGAGGCCAGCTAGACAGAGGATATCAGTGTATTATCCTATCTGAAAATTTCACTGAAGTTCTGTTTCTTTCTTTCCATGTCCAAAAAAGACTTTGAAGCTTGCTTGCTAATGGTACATGCATCTATCAAAGATGGTTCACTCATGTTTTATCAAGCTAAAACAAATGGTTGAGGTTTTTTAATTCGTATTTTCTTCACCATCCTGAGGGGGCTTTTCTGCCTGCTAGTCATTTGCAGCAAGTCCCACTGCTCAAATATACTTGAGAAATAAAAAAATAACCTCTTGTTTTAATTATTTTTGAGATGAAAATGTCATTTTGGATGTTACAGAAATTCTGATTGTAAGGAGACTGGGAATGGGTAACAGTACATCTTATACCAAATTGATTTCAAAAAATTATGCAAAATTATCATGGCTTATATTTGTGGTAGGCCAAATCTACCAGTTCCAAACTTGGCATTGGCATGAATCCATTGCCCTAGAAACCATCTAGAAGCCCTAAAACCATGACAAACACTGATAAGATTCAACTTGATAACCCAGGTGGTTAGAGGTACCCTGATGATGACTTCTAAAAAAACCCTTAAAACGGGCAGTGTAGAGGTCAGCAGGTACTTTATTTCATTTGATTTGCCTGTGATTTTTTTTTAAGAAATGCATGAGGTTTATTTATTTGCAAAACTCAGCACAAGAAAATTTTCACCACTAAGTATTGGCATGTTTTCAGCAATTACTATGCCCTCTGGGGATATTTTGGAGGGCGTTTCTTCCATAACTCTCTCTCTGGTAGCGATATTAAGTTATTATATAGCATAAAATAATTTTCATTCCTACCCTGTCCAGGATCATAATTGAAAATTCTCATTGCAAAATTGTGCACCAAGAAGTATTTTCAGCATGGAGTATTTTTGATGATGGAGTTTGCCCATCTGGAAAACAGAGCGAAGACTCTGAGGCCCTCAGCAGTCAAGTTAGATCCAAACAGTGTGTGCCCAATGAGCCAAAAAAGGAGGTGCTCTTGGTCCACTCCAGCAGTTAATCTTCTCTGATTCCCCCCACAGCCCCCAAACCTCAGCTTTCAGTCAGTGCTCTGGGCAGCCTGGCTGCATATTTCCAACTTCTTTCTCCTCCCTGCTGCTCTCTGGACACTTCTCTCCTGCGAAGGCCGTGCCACGTACCAGAGAGTGGCACTTTGCACCGAAAATTCACCTCATACCTCTGCTAGTGGAAAGACACAGAGCAAGTAGTTGGTTTCAGCAAGAAAGGGGGAGGGGAAAATAAAAGCCCAAACCAAAAACATCCAGCACCTGGCTGCAGCAAAATAATGAATTTTGCAGCAAACATGCGAGATTCTGTGGAATCTTGGAAAAATGCCAGACTCCACGACCACAGAAATGCTGAGTCCATGGGGCCCAGAGAGAGATGGCTGGGGCAGTTCACATCTCTCTGTCTTTGTTTCAAGCTCCTTGCAGTCTTACTGAGGCATCAGATTACACTCTCTTCACATTTTCAAGGTTATCTTCACTACCAGAAGGGCTAGAAAGTTCATTTTGTTTCAAGGCGAGCCAGGATCCGGCAGCACAACTCTCAAGCGGTTTCAGAGGCCACTGCCACGGTGGTGGCATGGCTGTGCCTGAGGGCATGGCTGGTGACAGCCGGACGTGACCTCCAGATTTGAACAGCATCATCAATGACATGTTTGTCGTGCTCACTCACATTACCTGTTTGTCACATTAGGGAACAAAGTCTATGAGGAAGAAGGGTGAAAATATAAGTATTTTACCTTTGGTTGAAAACTTACAGCATTGTCACTGTGAAAGTCATGCATGTGCTGCCTAGTTTTTCTCAAAGACTGGCACAGCACTGTTCTCCCTTCTTCGTTCCCCTCCTGTTTTGAAGAAATGTGTGACACACTTCCTTTTTGGAAAGCTCTGCAAGGCAATAACCAACAAGCGCCCTGCAATTGCAATCTGTAACTGAGCCTATAAAATGTAATCGCCTGCACCCTTCCCACTCCCCTTCCCCTCTCTATCTGCAATTGGTAGAATATTGGAAACATAAGCCACAAAACCCACTTATTACGCTCAGTAAGTGTCAAAAAGAATGAACAGCCGGAACTAGCTGATGTATTTAAGTTCCCCAAATTGAAATGAGCTGCTGCTAGGCCGTCTATAGCAGCTGCTCAATCAGTAACTATTGATAGAATTTTTTTCTTTCAAAACATTTTAGTGAAAATACTCCTGAAAGTTGTAAGCTGTTTGTGGACAGTTTGAAAACATTGTTCACTAGAAGCTCTTCATTCATCTGGGTTTGCAGTAACACCACGGAGGAATTCTTGTCACTTAAAATGTACTTTTCCTAATTGGTGGCAGAAATCCTACAGTGCCATAGGCAGCGGTGCTTGCAGCACTGACAGAGGTACTGCTACCCACAGCTTGTAGTGCTGGGCAAATTCCTCAGGGTCACAGAGGCCTTGTAGGGGTTTCATTGGGGTCCGTCACCAGATACCACCACTTATCTTGGTTACAAATCCTTGTTTCCTTTAGAGGGGTGGAGCATTTGCTTTGTTATGGCATGAGGCATTTTTAGATGACTTGTAAAAGTGGGTATATAAGGAATACACAGTCCATCTGACTTTTTCCACCCACTGTGTGCAACTGTTCAGCGTGGAGTCTCTTTTTGGAAGTCTTGATGAAGTGTAGCTTAGTCCTTAACAGTAAAAAGCAAACTGCCAGTGAAGTTTATTTTCTTTTTTACTAGGTTTTCTGGACCATTGTTCCGCTCAAGGAGCCATGTTTGTTAGTTTTGGCTCTCTGACTTCTCTTCCTTAAGGATAAACTCTCCTTAGGCAGTTGTACAACTGTGCACTAAAAGACTGCATAGCAGTTTATTCACAGCCCAAGCTCCAGCGGAATTCAACTGTGTGACTTCCTGGCTTAAGCAGGGGTGCATCCGTAATGTAAATACCTAATTGATTCTGTGGAAAACCAGGAGGTTTTTTGTTTGTTCTTGTAAAAGATTCCTGCGGGAAGCTTAACTTTAAAGTTGGCATCCAGCCTTCTCTGCTGTGACTCGGATACTGATCTGATTTTGTGCTTTCATGGACATTTTTATATTCGAAAATTTTTAATTCAACATTAGCTTTGCTTACAAGCTACAGAGCAGAATAAAATCTCATTACAAACATTGTAGTATTAGATTTTATCACCATTTATTTCTTCTCGTCTGCCCAGGGATTTCTACATGTTCGGTAGAACTAATTTGCAGTCAGACACTGAGGTCTTCTAGAAGGCCAGCAGGCTCCACAAACTAATTTATCCAAATAACCAATCCCTCATAGGCCAACCATAGAAGGACACCAAAATGGCCTAAGCAGGCAAAGCCCCCTTTTGAAGTCTGGAATGTTTTGACTGACTTGAAACAGGCGGCAGGAATGAAGGGATAATTTTCAGTGACCCATGGGACTTTTTTGCCATTTTCAAATATTAGGTAAAACAAAGAGAAATTGCTTGTTCTAATTTAGAAAGACTTAGCAATCCGGAAGGTAACCAGACTCAGAATTGAGTACTAAGGTATAGAGCTGAAGTTTACTTAATGCACTGAAGGTTTGCATCTGGGTATATGGTATTTACACACCCACACATACACAGGCTGCTTTACTTATACATGCACATACTTAAACTGTTTTTTGAATTTCACTTCTATTAAAAAAATTCAGTACAAAGTATATTTATGCAATATTAAATGAACTACCTGAAATGCTGTTTTTAAGTAGATACTGTTTTTCTCAAAACAATAATTTCTAATTGTAAGGATGTGTTTCTGTTGCTGCTTCAAAAGCTGGGATAGTCACTCAGATGCCAAGACTTTCATGGCATACCTGTTTTCTTCCATCCCCTGTCCTGGCGCCATTTGAGTAAATGTGGAAATTAATAAAATTTTAAGTGGGTTTTCTAGTCTAAAGTACTCTTGCAGTATTTTGATGCATACATAAACCCACAATTTTCTATGAATACTTCTAGGGAGAAAGAGAGAATGTGAATATTTAGAAATAAAATTAAAACTTTACAGATCAGGTATTTCATGTTCAGCTGCTTGAATGTGTATCTTAAAGATAGTGTGGAGCAATCCCATGGATTTCAGCAGCTTTTTTAGAGACATGCTCTTGTAAATTTTGTCTCAAGTTTACCGTGCATATTTATGTGATAGGTTGAAGCCTGTATTTAGCAATACTAATGACACAGACCAACTCCAGCACTCAGCTTCATCTCCATGACGTTGACTCACAGGTAAGTTGGAGCTTCCCAGCAGAAGAAATGTTGTCTGTAAGAAGGATCAGTAAACCAGAAGTGAAGATGCTCTACCTGTGCTTAATAGAACTATGTTTCCCTAAAACAGTATTTTGATGAGGATTTTGGTCACCAGCTCACCCTTTTCCTTCTGACATCTTTGCACAGAGCATTGCCGTGCAGCTCACGTGTGTCCTGATAACTATATGGATAGCAATGTCAGGAGATGGGAGGTTCAGGTTGGCACTTAAATATTTTTGGTACTGGGTTGGGCTGTAGCTATCACTGGTATCGCTCCTATGTACACAACGAACTCCTAGTTTTAGTTTATTTTACATGGGATATTGAAATATAAGTTCCTCCCAGTTTCAGATTTCTCTGAAATATTCATTCTTACCTTGTTCTATGGTAATAGAAAATACAGTAGAATGACAAATAAATCCTGTTTAAGTACAGTTTTCAGTCCTGTATATACTGACCTCAGATTAGTGGAAACATGATGTTTAAATTAATGTTATTTTGGTGTGAGTGTATATATGTGTGTCTGTGTGTGTCTGTGTGCATGGAATGTATTAGATTAAATTAAGTTATGTTCCAGCTTTTACTTGAGGAATATAATTTTGTTAGTAGTTAATAATGTTAATGCCATGATTTTCTCATATTATGTTTACATATATGGCTACAGTAAAATCAAATTATATTTGCTGGGGGTAAGATTAGTCAGTCAAGGAGCTGTTTACAACAGGAAAAATTAAAATTCAGACTTGGTAGGAAAGAGATTCTTCTCTGTTTCGGTCTGCCTTGCTGTAGCTGTACTGTCTAGACTGTCCTGGAAGTCACAGACTCAGTGGTCTCGTGGTCCGTGCACAGCACAGCAGCAGAGCCTGGCAGTGAGTAGAAAGCTTCATAGGGCTTTCTCATCAATCACATAGAATTTGTCATTTCAACATTTTTGGCATTCAAAGCCTTATATTCTGCCACCACCATTCACATAGAGTGGACTTTCCATTGTACTGACAATGCACCTCTACAACTGTGCAGTGCAGCAGATGGGAGAAAATTTCTTCCCAGCTCCTATGGAGACCAGCTCCTACCCCAAAGCGCATTATAATTTACGGAGCTGTAAATGCTGTTAATGGTCATGAGTCAATGAATGAAATTGCTTGATGATAAAAAAAAAGTTTTTATCATTTTTCTCATTCTATTTTAAAAGAAGCAAGTAGGAGAGTAAGTAATTTCAGACACACTTTCATACTTTCCTTATGCTGCGGAGTAATTTTAAAATATAATCTAAGTGTTGCATTTGGGCAAAATGAATGGGAATTGCAAGAGTGAGAGCTTTTAGAGTGAGCACTGCTTGGGTGCTTGTAGATTCAGGCATTTTGTCTTGCTGAATGTGTGTTTAGTAGTGTAGATATTTTTAGAAAGTAAGCATGATCTATTTTTTATTTTATTTTTATTCTTAATAATTGGACATATTTTTCATGTTTGACCACCCTTTTAGTCCTGTAAATAATTTAAAAGATCTAAAAGTATCTCAGTATTCAGAATCAACTAGTTAAATGCTTATATGCCTGGCTTTCACCTTCAGTTATATGTACATGAAGAAAGAATCTAAATTTAGGTTCCACTGTTCCTCTTCTATTTTTCTACTCTAGTTCAAAGCATTAGTTTTTGGGGAACAAGCAAGGTGTATTTAGTGGTAGGCTGATGGGTGCCTCAGATCTTTGTCCTTTGCAACAATTCTTTGAAGAGGAACAAGGTGCAAGATCTATGTTATGTTTTTCTCTGTTTTTTGCAAGGCATTGTAAAAGCTAAGTGGCACACCAAGCAGGTTTATATAGTGCAGACACTGCACAAATCCTCTGCTCAGTCCCTGTAAGGGCTGTATGCTGCCATTATGCTTTCTATAAACAGAAGACAAGTGCACTGCCAAATCCTTGCAGTGCTGGACATCAGCTCTTTCTGTCCTTAGCTTGTCTTGTTTGTTGATGCTCAAAGACTGTCTTATTTGCCAGTATTGCATCCGCTTTTGATCATCAGGAGCAAAGGGTATCTTGCACTTCTTGGTAGCTTGGAATCTCCATCTTTGCAATTTCATCTCCATCTGCAGAGTTTTAATGAAATAATTACCTCTGATGAGTGTAATTAATTCGAAAGTATTTTGGTCTGACTAGTGAGACTTAAAGAAAAAAACTACTCAGAAGCAAACACCTTCAGGGCTAGACAGAAAAACAAGAGCCTCATATGACAGCTGAAGAACCTCAGAGTGGGACTAGCAGAGAAGAGCAAGAGGTAAGTGCGTGCCACCAGCTTGGGATAGACAACATAACCTAGCCTGGTGTTCTGTGTCTAACAGGGACTGGCAGCAGACAGTTAATGAGAGTAGGAAAAAGAGAGCAAATCCTGCTTTTGAGAGGATGGAAGATACATCCAAAACATTGTGTTTAATGCTGTCATTCATAAACTTGCTTTTGGACATGTGTGTGCTTTGATTCTCTGTAGTGATGGGTTCCACAAGTTAATTATGCCTTTTCAAAGAAAGTGGTTTTGGTTTTTTATGCTTGCTGCGTAATAACTTCAGCAAAACCATGGGGTTGTTAGGTTTTCCTGACATGAGAAATAATGACATGTCAATCTCTGTTCACTTCCTGCAGTCTCTTTCCTGATTTGGTAAAATTCTGTTGTTTTTGTGACACAAAGGTGTCTCTTCCAAGTTGTTTTTTCCTGAGGCTGCTGCTGAGCTTTGTGTGAGAGACTCAAAACGTGAGCACTCTGGCTTTATGATGTTTTCTGTTTTACTCTGTGTTTCCTTCCTAATAATTTTAAATGCAACATCCACCCTTTTGACTTCCATTGGCCACTGAGGCACTGTTTTCAGAAAATTATTGGCAACAACTGCAAGATCTCTTCCTTGGGAACAGTAGATAATTTAGCACTTATCCTTGTCCATTCTCAGTTTGAGTTGTCTTTTATTTTGCATTTATCAACACAGAATTTCACCAGCTTTTGTCATGTGTAGTCACCATGAAAGCAGTTTTCTGTAGGCAGTTTTACTTTGAGCTGACCTGAATCATTTAGCAAGTTTATAACCTTGCTGTTTGTCATCTTTTCCAGGGTATTTATGTTTAATGGAGCAGGTCATTTTGGAATTCCACTAGTAACATTGTGAAAACTGCCCACTTACTCTGTTCCATCCTTTAAATAGTAATTCATGACAGACCTTTTATTTTACTATATGACAAATAGTTTAAGAGCTTTTGGCTTGTGAGAGCTTTTTAGAAACCTAAATATACTACATTAACCAAATCATCCTTACCCAAATAATTGTTAACTCCTTACAGAAACGCAAGTAATCTTGAAGTTATGACTTCTCTTTACAAAGCCATGCTTTCTCTTCCCCATTACATCATATTCCCATGTGCCTACCAGTTCTCTTGTTTATTATAGCAGCTGATTTGATCATGCTTCCATTGTTTTAGAGCTCTCCAGTGAACTCTGGAATCTGGCTGTTTTGTGTCTCTTCATTTTGTTAATCTTTCCCAAAGCTTCTGCTGATACTTTGTTTCAGAGCTGTGAAGGTCTTCTCTTCTTGTATAGTGAGCATCATGCAAATAATTTATTTAGCTATTTCTGCAATGGTCTTGTATTGACTGAATTTTCCTTTGTTACCATGGCTGAATTTTGGCTTTTTGCATGTTTTTTCATTAAGTGTTTATATTAATCTGAGACAATAACAATGGTTCTTCGGGGTTGGGGTATTTTTTGGCCTGTGTTTTCCTGGGTTTGCATTTGAATCTATGGAACATGAGCACTTTTCCAGTTTCAGGTATTTAACTGTAGTGTGTGGCACTCAGCTTGTGTAATGTCTCTGACGGACATTCAGAACCTTTCTCACTGAATCTATTCAGTTTTTTAAAAATGGCTTTGAAGCTGAAACAGTTTATGAATTTGTGTTGAAATAGTTTTCACCAAAAAGCCACAGAAACTGGGGGCACTGGCATCAGTCGCAAATCAGGAAGATGTGATTCCACCCCTTCTTCACTCTGTTCTCTGGTGATGGTGCTTTGGGCTGTCTGCCCATGACAGACAGCTTGGGTTGGAGCAGAGAGCTGAATGAACACGTCGCCCTTGTGATCAAGTGTTCTACCCACTTGGCTACAGGTGAGCAACTTCTTCCAGACAAACAAGAGGGATGGTGCTTTCCTGGAGGAGAAGTTTGAATTCTAACCCTAATCAGGCAGAAGTGTGATTTAATCTCCCTTTTGCATTCTTTGGCATGTAAAATGGTCAGGGTTCTAGGAAACACCTGCCCCAGCCACCTGCCCCCTCTTTCTGTTGTCATCCAATCTTTTTGTTAAAAGCTCTGTTTCCAAAACTTTCTTCTTCCCTTGCTAGTAAAATTTCTGGATAGTTCTGGATCTGGAGAGATTTATGGTCTGACTCAAAAGGGCTAGACAGGTTTTGAGAGAGTGGGGACATAACCTTCCAGCAAAACTTGCATCATGGCAGTATATATTGCTTTCTTTTTGGAACCAAGAAAAGATAAGGCTGGGAAACATTCAATTATTTATGTCATATTATTTTAAGGTTAATTAGTAGTTTTGTGAGTTTCAAAAAATATATAACATATCCTTTATTTCTAGAGGTAGATCAAAGACCCATTCTGGCAGGTGGCACAGAGAGAGGAAAGAGAAAAGCAAGCTGTCACTTAAATTACATGCAACATATGATGGAAGAGTAAATTTTAGAGTTGTAAGCCCATCTGTTCTAAAAGCAAATTCTGAGTTGAATTACTTATTTTTTTAAATATTCTATTTTTTTAAATGAAAAATGAATTTATTCAATACCCTTAATAAGTAAGTCAGTGACTATTTTTTCTTGTCTTTTAGTTGAACAGATGCACTATTTGAAGATTGGCTCTTATACAGAGCTTTGTTCCTGTTGTTAAAGATCAGTAAGCAGTCAGATCTATTGACTCTCAGGCCTCAGGTAGTTTAGCACCCCTGGTTTCAGTGGGCACTTGCAGCCAGTGCCTGCTGCAATGTTGCTGGATAAATCTTAGAGCTTGGGACTGAAAAGACAGTCTGCATCATCACTCTGACGCACTGTGGCTAAACCCTGAGTAAGTCAGTTGGAGTGCAAAGTGTATGGTTCTTCTCTTACCTTGTGCTCTTTTCTTTCTCCACTTTATTCCTCCTCTTTCCCATCTCTGTTGCCTTCTGTTCAAGAAAAGCGTGTCCTAATTAACACGTGTGATTCCTCTAGCATGTGAGTTGTGGATCCTCAGCTGGCAAAGGTGCTAAAACCTAAGCCTTACGCTGTCTGGACTAGCATCGTTTGGTAGATCTGAGAACAACTGATAAGATCATGAGCCCAACTTGGTCAACATATTACAATTAAAGGTATGCAGGAGACAGAAGCTGTTTTTACTTTAATTATACCTCCTTCTGCTTTTGGGGGTTTTTTTCTTCAATTACAAAAAACTGGGTACCAGCAAAACAGCAGCTCCAAATATCTTTTCTGTTTCTTCCTAGGCTTCTTCCACGGAAGATTTAATCCAATGACTGTTAGATTATAATGACATGACAGATTTTTTCCCCTTGTTGACCTCCCCATGAAATGTTTTGTCATGTAAGTGGGAAGAGAGCAAGAAGTGTTAGCAGAAAGCAAGCAGTTGTAATACCTTGAAATCTTGAAAGCATTAATTGCTTTTCTTTATTAAAGATTTAGACACTCTGCGGGTGGATCATTATGATGGTGGGTTGTGATGAATCCTCTGTACTTGAAATGCCAAATGCATTGACTGCTTGTTATTGTGTAGTGAGAAGGGTTATGCTAGCACCTTTGACTCCCTGGGCCTTTTAGGGCATGTTCATTCTCCTGTGTGTTACAGCTGTCACCTGCATGTTATGGCATTCAGTGTATTGTGCAGGAGGAGATTGTGGTGAGCAAAGGTGAGGAGGAAGGAGGGAACTGCACTGTGTAGTGTAATCCATGAGTGGGTAATAAAATGCTGCGGAAGATAACTCTGAATGGGAAGTAAGGCAAGTAAGTTTGGGAAAAAAAGAAGGACAAGTCATTTGCTCCTTCCTTTTACCTCCGGCTGAAAGAACTCTTCCACCTACCTGCCTGTTCCAGCCTTTGGCTTCTCATCTTTGTTTTCGTATTTTACTGGCGTAGAACAGTCCTTTAGTTCAGTTGACCACGGATCATAGCAGCACATGCCTGAAAAGTTATTTGTGCCTCTGAGCTCTCAAGTCTTTTATAAACTGCCATGAAAATAAAAATGGATGTTAAATATTTTTCCAGCATGACTTTGAGAGTTACCTGTTATGTACTTCTGCTGATGAGTGTTTTGACTATTTGCTTACTTCACACTAATGCCAGATTTACACTGATGCTGTTTAGGTCATCCTGAGTCCTTTCCTTAAGCACTGCTACACCTTTGGCTTTACTCCCATTGACTGTCAGCTTGTGCTAATAATAGACTGTGGATCTCAGCTGTTTTTGCCAAAAAGCCAGTGCTCTTTTGGGGACTTTTTTTTTGCCTGCACTCATCTTATTCAACCACTGATGTTTTGTGCCACTCTAGTTTCTCATTGTCAATGGCTAAGTAGGAAAACATTATTCGCTGCAAAGTGTTCACAGGGCGTTCAGCATTAGAGACAGCTGCTAGAAATAGAAGTCCTGTCCTTCTTGGTTTTGCTGAGCAGTTGTGGATAGTTTGTGTCAAATGAACTCAGTGGGAGATTTTATGTTGTTGTTACTGCTGTTACTTAGAGAGGATTGCAAACTCTTGCCACATTTTTTATTGCACACAGCATTTACTGTCATGGAGTTCTTGTCTTAGTATTTTTTCTTTTTACAGGGTTGCTTGGTGAATGTTTCATGCCTAAGTATCTTTAATGCCAAATCCTTGTGAGATACTAGTTTAGAGGGCATTATTATTCTGCCTGTAAGCCTTGCACCCTGCTGAGAAATTGCAAGAGTTACATTTATAAGTCAAAGAGGATTGTCAGAAACAAGTAGTGCTGACAAACCCAATGTGTTTTGTGCTTTAACATTTGTTTTCTGTGAGTAATTTGTAGGTATAAAAGTAACATTTGAGTAAATTTAGTGATAGGAAGTGTTACACAGGACCTGTGTAGGCCTGCCAAGAAAAATAAACATGAATGTGATGAAGTGTGTGACGGTGGTGTTAGCAGAGCTGTAGAGGCTCTTGGAGGGACGCTAAACAAGCATCATTGGGATCATAAAAGAGCTGACCATGTGGAGTGTAGGAGCTGGGCTTCTGAAACAGAGATTCTCTTAATCCACCACAACCTTTCGTTTTACTGTTCATAAAGGAGTTTTAAAACTGTTTTTTTTATCAGTTCTGAATCTGTCAAGATTGGAGGACTAGATTAACTGGCTGTAACGTCTGATGTGTTTCATCCAAGATCTTGGTGTTACCCCATTGTGCCCAAACTGTCACTAGAGGTTTCATGATTGCTCTGCTGACACTTTTTAAACATCTAAGACTTCAGTAAGGAGGAAATTAAATTTCTCTGCTTTGACATCTCCTCGTGTAATTGGATGTAGTGTTGTGGTAGTAAGGAGGGTTTTGTCATTAAGACACCGATCTGACTTTGGGAAATATGAATCCTCTCCATGGCTGTCCTGCAAACCACTTGTATGACTGCAATGCCATGTAGTTTGTCATTGTCTATTGTTTGTCTGCCAGATGGGACAGTAACATTTTCCCTCTCATCATATTAGTCTAAATAATTTGAGCTAGTTGTAGTAAGCTTCTGTTATGTACAGAGGTTGTGCTAAGCACTGTCTTATCGTCCTGAGTATTGAATTTATCCTTTTGAAAGTAAAGTGAGAGTGCCAGGCATGAAAAATGAACTACTCTAAGCTTCTGCTTTCAGTAATCAAAATGATGAAGCTCAAAATATTCCTATGAACATCTCTGTGTAAGTGCTCACAGCAAATATATTCCAGTGGGCAAATCCAAAACACACAGAGACTGACCCATATGTTTTTGAAGTGATAAAGGTCTGAAGTCTAGATTTGAACACTGTGTTATCTGTCACCGTGGAGGGTAAGGGAGTTGTGTGTGCAGAGCTAAAGTCGTGAATTTGATCCAGAACTTTCTTCTATATTCTGTAAATGCAGTAATTTCTCTTAAGGCATATTATTCTGTATGACTTCTTCCACTTTGTGAGTGCACACACATTTTTATCATGACTGTTATATCCAGTTTATGAAAAATGGTATGCTTTGAAGCTATTTAAATTCTAGAGCAATTATTTTCTATAGCAGACTTTGACATTTTAAAATGCTAAGCACATGTTTAAATGGCACAGTTCAATACTTTCACATTTATTTGTTCTCATCTTGTCAGACTATAGTGTGGTAATATCTTTCGATAACCCAAATTATAGAATATATTTAGTAGTTTTTTAGTATATTGAGTAGTTTAATTAATTAATGCAAAGTGGTACTGAGAGGCAAATGAAGAAAATTACAGGATAAATAGAGCAAATTTTAAACTTGTTCTTTAGCTGTTTTTAAAATAGGACAAAGTTAGTAGTCTTACTTTTAGTCATCTGCTGTTGCTACGGTGTACAAATGATATTACATGAACAGAGGGCTACGTGATCCAATTTTAATAGTAGCAAGAATCTATTATCTTGTAACTTGATGATTTTTTAAACTATGCAAATTTTAGAACCATTATTTTTAAATTATAAATATAAAGGTAGTTGCCACATGTATTTATCCTATTTAATTTATATTTAACTGTGGTTGCTCTATTAATCTTTGTTTCGAACATTAAATGCCTTCCTCATGGCAGCTGTCCATTCACTTGTACCATGACTACTGGCATGGTAAGTTCAAAGTGGAATGTCTTGGAGAATGCAGATAATATATTTAGTTCCTGTCACCAGACAGCACAAGGCACCAGTGCGTCTCGTTCTCAGAAGAGAAAGCCAGATACTTTCTCTGCAATGTTCCCCTTCAGTTAATATCATCTGGGGGGTTTTTTTAGCAAAAAGTGGTAATCAACTCTATCAGCATGGGTTTTTTTTTTTTCTGTAATCTTTGGTGTTATGAACACCTGGAAGAAAGTTGTAAACAAAATAATTTTAAAACCAGTGTCAGAGAGAATATGTAGGAGATTATATGGGTTTTTTTTTTCCAATGCTTTAATATGTCTGTGACAAAAAATAAACTGGGACTGGAGTAGATGCAAGAGAACTCTGGATTTGAATGATCAGAAGCAAGCCATTTAAAAACAAATTACAGAAGCTTATAGAAGAGAAAACTTTCCCAAGAGCATACTGAAAGGCTTAATCCATATTTCTAGAAAATTGCAGCTGTCAGCTTTCTTTTATTACCCTAGCAAAATGCTGTGTCAGGTGTTACAAAGAAGTTTGGCCACGCATTTAGAAAATTAATAGCTTCCTTAATCAGGTGTGTTAAATAGAAACATGTCTGGTTGCACAGCCAATTGTCATATTTTGATGTTCCTACTGAAGGTTATTTCTTTTACTGTATAATTTATGTTCAATAATTAAGCTATGAGGAAAGACTCATCTTCATGCATGTAAAAAACATTTATAGGATTAGACCAATGATTGCTATGCCAGTCTTGCTGCATATAGTGTCAGGTGCTTCTGAGAGTGTGCTAGTCAATCATGGGGGATTCCAGTGTGGAACAATAAAGAACTGCAAATTTCCCACAAGGAGAAAATTGTTATTGACAAATTCATATGTATCCCAAATAAACTGTGTTCAGTTTGTCTGAAGAAGAAATTGACAGCCAGTAGAAGTGTCTAACACTGATGCTCTGAGTTTCAGTAAGTTCCACTTTGTCCTAATAGGCTTTCTGTCTTTCCAGTGCTTTCATCCAGCGATAGATTACTGCTTGCATTAACAGCTTAAACCTCAGGTTTTATGAGTTTTATGTTTTCTTCAATCCATGTTATGATTAGCATATTGAAAACTGCACTACTCTAATGGTGAATTCTTTTCTTCTTGTGTGTAATTTCCCATGTTGAGCCTGGTGTTTGTTGTCTCTTACCCTGTCACTGCACACCTCCAACAAGAATCAGGCTTCATCTTCTCCTTGTCTTCCTACAAGGAAGATGTAAAGAGCAGTAAGATTTCCTAATAGCCTTCTCTTCTTCAGGCTGATGAAAACCAGTTCCCTCAGCCCATCCTCATATGGAATGTTCCCCCTAATATTGATAGACTCCTGTCAGGCTCTTTCCAGTGTCTTATACTGGGGAGGCCAAAACTAGACATAGTAATTTAGATGCAGTCTCTTGAGTGCCAAATAGAAGGGGGGAAAAGGTTCTGTGATTTGCTGCTTGCGCTCTTGCTAATATGGCCCCATATTCTTTGGCTTTCTTCACTTCTCATAGCTCATGTTCAAATGCTCTCTCATCCTTTTCTGTAAATCTGCACCCAATCAGCTCCCAGCCTGAACTGTTCCATGGGGATATTCTGTCCTGGCACAGGACTGGGCATTTCCCTTTGTTGAATTCCACGAGTTTTCTACAGATCCATATCCCTAGCCTATCAACATCCCTCTGATGAACTGCAGCCCTTCCCGACCAGTCTGGGAGGGCAGGGCTGCAAACTTTGCAGTCTACAAACTAGTTGAAAGTACACACTCTCCCTGTTTGTTTGTAAAGGTACTAAACAGTATGGGCTGTATTATCAATGCCTGATAAGATGACATTGGCAACTGCCTCCCAGAGGGCCTTTGCATTGCTGATCACAAACCTTCAAGCCCAAGGTTCAGCCAGTTCTTCACCTCCCTTATCTTCTATGTATTTGTCTGAAAGGATACTGTGGGAGGCTTGCAGCCTCTTGTTGACAGAGGCAGTCATTTCATCTTAAAGCAATCAGGTCAGTTAAGCATAAATTGTCCTTGTTAAATCTGTGCTGGCTATTCCTTATTATCTTCTTGTCCATCATGTGCCTGGAAATGGCTTCTGGAAGGATTTGTTCCATAATCTTCCTGGAGACTGAGGCTGGGCTGGCTGGCCTGTATTTTCCCAGAGTCTTCTTGTTCTTCTTGACGATGATATGGCATTGCTTTTTTACAGTCTCCAGGAGTCTCCTCTAATCATTGTGGCCTCTCAAAGATGCTCAGTGTTGCTGCTTTTCTACCTTTGTCCTTACACACTCATGCCATATCTCCATACTCCTTATGAGTAGACTGTCCCTGCCTCCACCCTCTATGTTCTTCATTTTTTTGGTTAAGCTGAATCAAGAGTGTCTTTTTCATCCATGCTGGCCTTCTGCCTTTCCTCCTCAGATTCCTACATGTTGGAAAGGACAATGCTGTGGGGAGGCTGTTGTTGAGGGTGAACCAACTTTCCTGGGCCCCTCTACTCCCATGGGGTCCTGCCAGCAGATCCCACCTGCTCTTCTGAATGATCAGATGTGGATAGATGAAGGAGTAGGGCTGTGGTGTGTTTCTGATCTCGTTCATCACTGTGCAGTACCTATTGCTAGCTCTGCCAAACCTGCACTGCATTCACACCAGGATGCTCCCTGTGGCAGCCTCCTCCCTGCCCTGCTAATGGATTTGAGACATACTGCTTTCTCCCAAGATGAGAACAATTTTTCAAGGCCACTCTTATCCATAAGCTTCAAAGGAAATAGCTTTAAATAAGCCGGCATTTGCCTAGTAATTGACAGTAATTAACAGTGGCTGCCCATTTAAGCAAAAAAGAAATCAAACAGTAAAACATGAGTGCAGATTGTGAATGTAAACCATGGCTGGTTAGGTTAGAAAATTGATCTAAGTGTAGTCTTTTCCTTTTTTTCTCCCCTTTACAGAAGAATGCAAAGTAATTACTGTATTTTGAATGACTATTGTTCCTGTGTAATGCTTATGGCATAAACACAGCCCTTGAGTTCTGAGAGCATGATAGAATTTTATCAATTCCTGAGGGAAGTTCTCCCTTTTGAATGACCGGCAATTTTCTGTCAGTTTATCTAATTGATTATGTTTATGCCTGTACAGTGTACATGACAGAAAACTGCTTTTGTGGCAACTTCTAAAAGCTGAAACTAGGCTACAAAATTTGATAATCGCAAAAACTATTTAATGTAGCTAAACGCCAGGGCCCAAATATTTTCCCATTATGTAATGTACAAAACAAGTTCAATACCCACAACATTGAAACAATGCTTTTCCCTACTTCCTGGGATGCTTCCAGTTCCCTGCCTTTTATCTTGAGGATTTTTATAAGTACTCCATTTGTTGCCCTTGTCTGCAGTGAAAAACAATTATCACTGAATTAATATATTTACTATTACAGTGACAAAAAGCAGTAACTCTTTGGTAGCTGTCAGTGGACTTACCCTTGCTCACATGGCGAGATAAGTTATGATGAAGAGTACAATACTGAGTTCATGACTGAGACATGAAGAAGCTGAATGTTGCAAAGACTGAGTTACATAGATACAGGTGATAAAATGTTTGCAGTTTCTCTGCCTTTTCCACCTTATCCAGTTTATGCTGCTGAATGCTAAAAGTAACATAGTTGATTCTGAAATTGTTAAGGAGACTTCAAGAGCAACTACCAAAAACTAGTTTAAATCCTATAGTCCCTTCTAATTTGCAGTCAAGTTTCTGGCAAGTAAACTGCTGCCCTGTTGACCTTAAGCCTGGGGATATCCTTAACACAAAATGCTACTTGTGTTAAATTATGAAATCTTAGTTTTATAGAGTAGCTTGCGTTATGTAGGGATTAAACTGGGTCCATCACAGATACTTCCTTTAAGGTCTTATATTTGCTGAACCTAGATGTAAGGTTTCAAAACAACTTTATTTTCTAAAATACGCAAAACTAGTAACGATAATAATAGTAGTAGGCCTGAAGTTTCATCTGTTCTCAATCCCCTAGGGGTAAGAATTAGATTTAATGGTTTCTGGAATGCCTGTGGTAGTTGAAACTCCATCAAGCGACTCAAAGACCATAATAAATGAGCGGGTTTGAAAAGACTACTTAAGATACAAAAGGGTGTTACTGACAGCTTTTTTGAAATAATATTATGCCAAAAACTTTTTTGCATCCCTTAGTGTTCAGTTTCTCATTAATAAGATTTATACAAGTATTCACAAAGGGGAAAATGAGGCACGTAGTTGAATATTAATGTAGTTGTTTTCAGCTGTGATGAAGCTGTAGTTCACCAGTATCTTTGATGAAGTGGTTGATTTTAACTTTTTAGTTCCAGTGACTTGCCTTTTTCTGTAGAACACACCTGAGTAAAACATATCTTTTGGTATATACATATATAATTGTGTTATATAAATACATATATTTATATTAACATATATATATTTCAGGTAAACTGGGAAGATGTTTAGAAAACTTCTCAGTAGTACTGTAAGTATAACTATCATCAGTAGAGAATGGATCTCAAGTTTACATAAAAGAAAAATTAACTATTAAAGCAAATTGTGTTCTAAAAGATAATTGAATTTTTCAAATATGTATCCTGAATCCCTTGCTTTAATTTCTTCTGTATCATCTTTTAATCTCAGCAGAAGCAAAGTGTTGCAGTCACAAAAACCTTGAAGTTAGTACATTGCATCACCCAGAAGGAGACTTGTAAAAGGGACTTTTATACTTAACTTTTCTGGGTATCTGATTGAAAAAAAATTATTGAGGAAACTGTGCCAGTGCCAGGACTCATTTTTAAGGTAGCTGACATTTCTGAACCCCAGCCAAGGTGAAGATTAGGCAGATTGTTTGTCATGCTGTTTGATTTAGCTTGATTTTTGATTGTGAGCTTTCAAGTTATGCAGGGAAGATCTCCAGTATGAACCAAGTGTAAGTGAAAAATTTCAGTGTTGCTATAATTAATCCTATGAGCAAACAGTGCTTTTGCAGACCTGTTTCTGTATTTATGACCTATTATTAGTTTGTCATAATTCAAACAACATACATGTAGTTCAGTGTGGTGTCTGGGGCTCTAATCACAGGCTATGTATTCCAAGGTGAATGAAGCACATAATTAGTTTTAATGATTGGAACCTAATGCAAATATCAGAGACAAACTACGAGTGTGTTGAAATCAGCAAGAGGATTACCATTGATTTCAGAGGGACCAGCCCCCAATTTTTTTGCAAGTGTCATTTTTGCTTACTTGAGATAGTTCCATAGCCCAAATTCCTCCCTTTATATGTACGACAGTTTTTACCAGTTGATAATTAGTTTGTAGTCGATTAGTCTATTAGTCTGTTGTGCATTTCAAAGACCATTATTTTGAATTCTGTCAGACTGAAAGTAGACCTTTGGTGAAATTTTTGGAGCTCAGTTTTCAGTAGCTGTCTCCTGCGTGGATTTCCTCTTATCTAAAATCTGACTGAGGTTATGAGGCAGGCTTTCCATTTACGGGGAAGGATCTCTCTTCTGCTTAGGCTTCTCTGTCCCCTAGCACTGTAGAAGCTGCCCTCTGTCTATCAGATTCAAATGTTACCAAGCAAAGAATGACAAACTCCTGGCCTGCATGACGGTAAAATTACTTGGTGGTTTTTCTTTTTTGCTGTGGAATTGAAAAAAAAGTCAAAATGAAAAAAAAAGTAAGTTTTAACATATAACCTTTTACATAGTAACCTTTCTCTCATGATAGATATGTCAAAGTAAACCTTTAAGCATCATCCTGTGTTGAAAATACGACTTTGGGTAAAAGAAATTAGATATCAAGTAGCATTCCGTGGGATCTTTTTAAAATTCAGATCACATGTATGTTAAAAGGAAATTTCAGATCTTTTACACAGTCTAGTTATAAAATTGATAACTTGGATAACATACCTTGGGAAAGCAACTTCAAATTATTTAAGATCTCAGAAGAAGTAAGATGGAGAGAGTAGAGAAGGAAAGTGTAACCTGCACTGCATGACTTTTGCGTCCTACATGTTTTGGTGGGAACTTGTGTAGTACTTCTGTGGGTACCACAGCAGGCCCTGGAAGTGAATTACTCATGTAATAGCCATCATTAATAGTAAGAAAGAAATTTCTTGATGTCTACTCACTGTAAAGTGATTAATAGCAAGACTACTCACAATTAAAAAAAAAAATAAAATGAAGAACAGGTCCTGGCCAACACAAAAATGATGCAGAACCATAAAAATTTTGATATATTTTAATATTTATTTCCCTTTTTGTTATACTAAACAGACCAACAGACTTCTAAAATTCATCTGCAACTGTAAGTCTTAGAGAGTTAAAACTGATTGCACCTTATCCAGATGTTTGTGGGCCATATTCTCACTTGCAAGGTTCAGTGTTTCATTATGTACATCCCTGAAAATTAATGTACAACATGATTGATTTTATTTGGTAGGATTTGCTATTCCTTTATAAACACTCTGTGTGTATGTAGATAAGAATGCAATGCCTAGGGGATTTAGATGAATGTGCCTGGAAGACAGTTTTAACCATCCTCTTTCAAATGAACCAGAGGGGACAGGCTGACTGTCTTGAGGAACAGAAAATGTTTCTATGTCTAGTCAAGACATAGAAATTTAGAGGGATCAGTGACCTAATTAAAGAACATGAATTCTTCTAGTGTTGACGCCTAAAGTTCAAATGTTCTTTTTATACAGGAAACTCACCCGCCTGGCTGCTACACAAATATTAAAACAACTCTGTGTGAGACCAGGTTTTTTGAGCATCTGGTCTGCAGCACCATGAGACAGTAGCTAAATCTTTGCTATGCAAGACCTCCTTGTCAATCTTGAGCCTAAACATAGTAACCAGTGTAATAGGATGTTTATTAGGGGAAACAAATAATTCATGTCTTGAGATAAGCTCCTAACAGAGTCCACATTCCTCTTGCAAGTTGCTCTAAAATGACTACTGTATTTTCTTCCTAACTATATTCCTTGCAGGAAGAGACTCGGCATGCCTGCTAAAGTCATTTGTAGCCTTGTCTTCCATATAAATGAATGTCAAGGTTGAATAAGATAACTAATGAGTTGGACGACTTCATACTTGAACACCAGAAGAGATGTAGCTCCAAGTTTCCTTCCTCTAATCCTTGGTGGCTTGCTCTTATTCTCATAACTTTTTCTCCCAACAAACTTCTCACTGTGTGTTTCTGGAAAAAAATACCTTATCTAGGGCTTATTCAAATCACATCTACATCATTACCACATTCACCTTGGGACAAAAGCTCTTGCAAGACAGGAGTAAAATATGGAAACAGGAGTTTCCAACTGTTCTAAATCTTTACATTTTTATAACTAAATATTTAAGTGTCTGAAATCTAACTAATAAATTGAAAGCCTTCAAAATCACAACCAGAAGGTATGCTGTACCTTATAGCACATGTTTTAAAAAGGAAATGACTGAATAAATTAAAACATGGGAAGACAATCTGAGTTACATAATAGCTATATGTATTAAGTCATTCAGGAGAAGTTGCAGCTGAACTAACACTCCGTAAAAATGAACTCTCTGTGGTAGACTCTTCACTCACTGAACTTATTTAAAATGTAACAGAGATGAGAGAATGGTTGTACAAAATGGAAAATTGCTGCCATGGAAGAGATATGTTCAGATTTATTCCTTCCAAAGGAGAAGATGATGATTCAGTTACATACAAGGGAGAAGCAATTAACTGTATCTTTCAGTTTGAATCTGATGCTTATTTGAAATTACATTTAACCCCTAACCAATTCTGTCCCTCTTATCTAAATGCTCATCTATAAAAGGAAGAAAGCATGATCTATTCATAGAGAAGACATTGTGGATGTAATTAGAAATTGTTTATGGTCTGCATAAATGCCAGGTCTAAATGCTTTCCCCATAAATGCTCATTTAAGCATCCCATTGATCATTTTTTTTTCTCAAAATGTTTAATCATTTTTTCACTTCAAGTACATGACATAACTACAGCCGAGCTAAAATTAAAGGCTTAATAGCCTAATACGCAGTCCCTTACTGGGGCCCCCTTACAGACCAACCAGCCTTATGAATTCAGATCTTACTGTTTTATCTAAATTAGGAGCCAATGAGCTGGAACACATAATTTAATTTTATGATGCACTGAAAATATTTCAGTAAGTAGTCATACCAGACTGCTACAACACTCAATCTCGAAAGGGCATTTTACAGGTTGTCTGTATAATAGGTTTTAAAGGACAAAAGTTATCTCTTATCAGAAAATGTTGAAACATTTTTCATCTGGCAGAAGGGTACCTTTATTGTTTTTTAAATAACTTAGGTTGAAAAATACTTTGCCATGTATCAGGGCAGAACACTCCAATTAGTGCATGGAGAATGAGCTCTTTTCCTTTCTTCTCTTCCTTTTTTTAAAAAGGATACTTGTCAGAGCTACCTTCTAGTAATCTTCCTTTTGTCGCTGCTACATAAATGTTAGCTTTTATTTTGTCAGAGAAAGAAACATAAACGATTTATCCAATTCCCTATATTCATATGCTAAAAGCATTAGTATTTCATTGTTGCACTAGAATTTACAAATTCAAGGGATTGTCCACACCTGCATCCTGGAAAAATGAGTTGCCTTACCAAGATGGATGCAATTGGTAATTCTATAATGTATAAAACTTTTGCTACAAAAATTACTTTAACTGATTCTACTTATTTAGAAGAAATGCACAGAAAACAGTAATATTAATTGGAAGGAACTGACTGCATTTCTTGTCTTGCTTTCTAATCAGTAATTTAAATAAAATCAGAGATATTTCGCTGAGATTTCAGGGAAGAGCTTTACTGTGTGAGATGGCTTTAGTGGTTGCCCCGTGTCTTCCTGGCTGTATGCTGCAGCTGGGGCAATGTCAGTGAAGGAAGAGAGCACAAATTCAGTGTGTTCTGTATTTCCTAATGTCTTTGGGGGAGCAACCAAGTTGAATCCATTGCAGTTAGGCTCCTGAGAGCGTAGAATTGGCTGAACTGTGAATACTTAAGTTCATTTCATTCAACAGCGCTCCAAATTTTAAATCAGACGTGGACAGACTTCTTCACTGTGGGAGCCCCATCCTAAAATCCCTGGAGATAAAAAGCTGCCCGGGCTCCATTGCATGCTTGGAAGAATCAAAGAGAGAAGGAGTGTGATTTCCCAGTAAGAACTGAAAGAAGAGTCCCTGTGCTCATAGGGTTGACTTGCCTAGCTTCTGAGTCCCAAAGTAGCTGAGGGATGTCACCTTGAGCAAGCTGAACTCTGCTGGCAATATGGGTTATGTGGCAGCCCAACTAAAACCTTGCTGCTTGCCTTTCTATTTAGCTTGACT
>NW_008237435.1:2093308-2123969 GCF_000691975.1 Corvus brachyrhynchos
GTAGGGAAATCCCTTTGAACATCCACTTCTGTCTAGCACCACATCTTGGCCAGCCTTATCTGATTGCTTTAAGAATCTGAGTCAGCTTAAGCATTAACCTCAGGAGTAAATGGTCTCATTATAATCAGTGCAGCTACCAACAGGCTAAACTTTCGGTTTGTGATTTAGGACCCTCCATTAAGGGATGAATAGAGTGGATTCTAGTGGTTCCATATGTCCATTCATTTTTTATTTATTGAAGGGTACTGCACCGGCCACAGTTCAAACCAAGTGGCTTTACAACACATTATTATAATCTATTTGAGCTGGGAACATACAGTATGATGTGAGGTTAGACACAAGCCTTGTTCATTTGAAAAGATACAGTTCATGTGGGAGTGAAGTGAAAACATGTTTACAGAATTTAGAACTCCTCTATGTTCCATTCAAGGATTGAAGACTATTTATTTTGCTAACTTTTTGTGAGTTTATTCTACTAAAATCAGTGCTTGAAACTGGGGTTTACTATTTTTAGAGTTACAGAAGACTTTTCTTTAGAGACACTTATCAGGAATGGGACTACTCTGTTATATAAAAATACAAGGTAGATAAAGTCCATTCTTGGCTGATACAGTAGTTTAAATGGTAATACTAAAAATCATACAAGACAATTCCTAGTCTTGTTACTAATACTTGCTTTGCCATTTATCTACAAAGAACATTTCATATACATGTTTTTATATGTGTATAGACATATATGTATGTATTTGAAGCCCATTTGAGACTAATTATCATTCATCTGCAAATAAGAATAAAATAACCCTTTTAAAACTTTTAATGGACTTTTTCTTTACTACATTACATATCACCATAACATTTTAAATATGCTGACTGTAAAATGAATGGTATTGATAGAAGCATGGATGAGAAATTCAACAGATTGTTTCATCTATCACCGTCTCTGAAGCAGAATCAAACACCTTAATTGCCATTGTACCACTGGACACTTACCTAACATGATGGTGGAGTTTGCTCCATTCCCATTTCACAGGGAGTAAGTCACTGCCCTTTGTGGGAGACTTTTAGGAACCAGTAATTATATAAATCACATTCTTCTCAATTTCAATCTCCTTTCTAGATCCACCAACCCTAGATCCACCAAACTCAGTTCTTTGAGTGATTCCTGATAGCTCATATTTCCTCAACTTGATTGTCTGTGCTGCTCTTTAGAAGGTTCTGCTGCTAGGGAGGATTACTTTGGATGTCACAACAGGATAAACACTTTTTTTACACATATTGCTTAGACTTGGTTTGTGGTCTGCTCCAAAACCATTTCTCCATAGCTGCAACTTATCCAGTAGTTGCTTTCTCATATCTGTGCAGCTACTTGTTCAGATGTTGTAGTTGTTTTACAGATTAAGTATAATTTTAGTTGATGATAATTAGAAGAAATTAAAAATACAGGCTCAATTTTCTGACCTGAAATTTAGGGAATTATAAAAATTTTCAGTGAGAATTTTGAGCTGCAACTTTTGCTTTTATTTCACTTGATTTTTGTATTTTGTCACTGTTGTTGAAATAAATGTTCAATACAGTAGAGCTATACGATACCTAGAAAGAAAAAAATTCAGTCTGCATTTGAAATGGTTAAAACTTATGTATTTTTTTCAGGGTCCTGTAACTATAATATTACCAGTCCCTTTTTACTGAATTTTTTAGTGGAAGAATTGAAAGGACATTTATTTTTGCTGGTAATTTTTTTTTTTTTTTTTTTTTTGTCATCAGCTCAGGCATAAACTTTTGGTGTTGATTATGTCCCATATCATGGCTTTCTTAGACCATGTTCTTGCAGATGTGCATTTGAATGTAACTAATGTGGTTGGAGTTGAGGTAGCACACATTTAAACACGTGTTTGCATCTTTTAAGTACTGAGTCTTTACTTTGAGCTCTCCAGGGAAGCAAACCGGTCTGCTTTCCTCCCTGGAGAGTGTCTCATGCATTATAACAACAACAAATAATATGAGGAATGGGTACATTTTCTTATTCCAGCATACTATTCAAGTGCCTGCAGATTTCTTTGGCAAATACTTTTGTTGTCTGATGACCTTTCCATCATTAGTATGAATTTCCCTTCAAGGCAGACATTTTTCAATCAACAGTAATTTGCATATAATTTATCAAGAGAAAAGAAAAGCAAAATAATTTTATTTAAAGATTTCCCTTTGTTTTAAATGTCATTAGGAGTTCTGACTAATCAGATTTTTACAATCTCATCAGGCGCTTTTAGAAAATCTCTATGAACTCATCTAGAGGATGCATTTATTCCTAAGTGTCCTGTATTGCATTACAGCACAGTAACAAGTCACCGACTGCTACAGATGTTTATGTGAAATGCAATTAACACTCTGCCAATTTAGTTTTTACAGGGACACAATCAATTTTTATTCATTTTAAAGCTGGAATGCTTTCTTTTATTGTGTGCTGCCTCTCTGCTGATTATATAGCTAAACAAATTATTCTTCTGTTTGTAGTAAATGGGAATGTTTAGGCAGACAGTACTGTGCCATGGATCACATATAAGATAGGAATGAAATATTTGGATTATGTAGAATTTTTAGGAACTAAGAGCTAATTTAAATACATTTACATTATCTTTATTTTTTAAAAAAATCACATAGAAATGTGATTGCTGGTATTTAGAGACAGTTATTTAATCACAGTCTTGGTTCTCTGATGTGCTTAGTATCCACAGCTACCATGGCTTTCATTATTAGAGAAATAGAAAACTCAGTTTATTCAGGGGCTCCTTTAATAATTTTCTCAGGTATTTGACTAAAGTATTTGCAGTGAACAATGCTAAATTATTATACAATAATCTTTGCTGCATAAAGGGACCCAAAGTAAGTGGTACATTCAGGAAACCTGGGGATATTGCTGTAGGTAAGGGCTTTCAAAGAATTGTGAAGAGTGGAGTTTTCTGGGTGGTCCCTGTTGGATATATTTTTTTGGATATTAAGGGTGATGTCAAGTCAAGTAAACAGAAGTCAAAAAAGAAGACTGGAGGTGGCATGAATGTAAGCTATTAGGAAAATTTTGCATAGAATATCTTCTGCAGTTAGCAAAATTATTGATAAAATTGGCTTTTTCTCATGCAGAAGACATTTTTTCCTGGGTGGTGGTTCCACCTGAAATAAATACCTCTTGTCCTGGCTTTAGTGATCACATGCAGAATCTCTAAAAACATGTACATTCTTACTTTAGCTGCATGGCCATATTATTTCCTACCCCTTCCTTATGCATTTGTTTGCTTTTCTTCCTTGACTGTTGATCTGCTTTTAATGAAGCTTTTCAAAGAGTTGCTCCCTGCCTGTCCTCAGTGTGTCAAGCTGTATCTCCAGGCTGACCAGGGAGATGCTTGAAGGTGGCTGCCCGCCGGCCACCTGCAGGTGGCTTCTGCTTGGGAAGGCAGTGGTTGATCCCCTGGGCATCCCGTTGTGTCTTACTCCAGCCAGCAGTCTCAGCACTACCCTGCTGCCAATACTGATCTCTCTTCCTGAGGGGATCCTCCTGATCACTCTTCTTCCTCATGGTCAGTTCTAGTGGTCATTCCCGGGGTGTTCCCACCTCTTGTTCTTTCATCCTCCAGCCCCAGGTCCTGCATTGCCCCGCACGGCCCTGCATCCCCAGCTCCTGTCCTCACTAATCCTTAACTTTCTTCCTTCCTCTGCTCAGTGATCTGCCTATTCTTCATGCTTTCCTCAGCCACAGAGCTCATTTTCTCTCTCAGCTACTCCGCTTTCCCTGCATACTTTCCTTTCCTTCTTTCTCTGTCCTTTGGAAACACAAGACAGAGAATGAGGGGAAGGAAAAGATCATTAAAAAGAAGATAAAACCCATTCCTGACCTAATTTTATGAGACAGCCCTCAGAATTCCTCAAAGCATGCCGAGTGCGAACAGATTGGTCCATAAGACTGACTTGCTAAAATGTAATACGTTGTTAAGTTTCTACCAGAAGCTGCAGTTTTCCAAGGTTAACTATTTTTTAAGAGATTCATAGTAAAGTTAATAATTGCTGCCCTGAAATTAATTTCATCTTCCTAATGTACTGCTCAACTTAAAAAAATGATAATTATTTTGAATACAGGTGGAATTGCTTTCTTTTTTATGATTCTAGAAATGGCTGAACACTTTTGCTTGACATTTTATATCAATAAGCTTGATATTGGGAAGCTTTGTAAATTTGTTGTGGAACTTTTTCACCTTGTAGTTAAAACATGTGTACACTTAAGCTTTCTAGGCTTCTGCCAGCCAGGCTGGGAAGTAAGCTGAAAAGTCATTTCTCCTGCAACTGCCTTGCTACCCTTTCCCTGTCAGGCTGCAAGACTTGTAAGTGTTTTTATAGTCCTGGTCACTCAGAGAATGCTTTTATTGTACCTGCTGGCAGAACCACCTTTGTGTAAGCTGGGTAACTATTAAAATACTTTTAGTTGCAGAGAACACGGTAAGCATGTGCATCCTATGTGTGTTTAAAGCCCACATTTACATCCTGTGAATTTTTGCTCTATGTTTCAGAAAGGTTTCAGTCTAACTCCAGATGTATGGGTGCTTGGAGGCAGTCTTGTCTTTTTATTTGCCTGTCAAGTGTCATGAATCCTTGTAGTTTTGTTAACCATACCAATGTTAATTCACTTTGGATGCAGTAACAGTATGTTGCTGAATTTACTTGATCTGAAGCACTGAGACAGAAATTTAGCTTAAAGCACAGAAGTAGTTTCCTTAAAGTTATATTGGGACTATAAATAATGCACATTCATTTGTGTAATTAAATAATTGATATTTCCCCCCACATTTAGTTATAAATTACTAAAGTTAAACTTTTAAAACTAAGATTTCTATAAAATGCATCTAATAACTTTACAGAGGACCACAACACAAATCTAAGGAAAGTATTTACAGTTTATATTAAACCCCTTTACTTTAGATTGATCATGTAAGGATGTTCATGTGTTCAGAGAAAATGTACAAAGGTTTTGTTTTTTCCTACATTTTTCACCTGATCTGGATTTCTGTGACAAGTAAAAAAGTATTAGCACCTTCGTTGCTGATACTAATAACTCTCAATGCAGAGTTTTCCAAGGCCTCCCCGCAGACAGCATGAAGGCTTCTTGTTTCACTTCTTAAAATTTATTAGTATTCAAGTTCAGTGAAGCCTAGATGAATAATTGCAGAAAATAAACACCCCTAGGAAGTATGAACAAGGTGAGCTGTGGAAGCTGCTCTAACACTGAAATCAGATGAGATCTACATTTGGTTCTTTCATGTTTCTCCTGCAATTTTTCAAAGGGAAATGGTACAATGACAATGACCATTTTTAGTAGCACGCTGTAATTACCACAGATCTAGGACACAAACTATTGTGAAGCAGGCAAAAAAGAGAAAAAGGCTGAAAATTACCAACAAGGACACTTCAATGAACACTTTAATGCACCTCAAATGAAAACCAGATGTTCTTTGTTAACTTCAGCAGTAAGCCTTCTGTTCCGATTGAGGAAATTGTACCTTCATTTTTTTTTTTTTTGTATGTTTAATAGATAATATGGCAGAGGTATGTTCCTGTACCTTTCTGAACCTTTATGGCATATTTAACATTGCTGATAGAAATAGCAACCCATGGCGCCGGAATTTTATCATTTGAACAGTACAGTGCTTTATTTAAGAAAGCCCTGTAACACAATTTGCTTAGCAAATGGAAAATATTTCTGCAAAATCACTATTGAAAAACTACAAAAAAGGAATATTTCCTTACCATTTCACTGCACCAGAAGGAATACTGCAAATAAAATGATGCTGTAAACATATTTTCAGCATAGTTTTGATTTAATAGATCATAAACCCCATTTTTTAGCTATGTTTTCTCCAAGTTCTAATGGGACTGCCTAAGTCTGGCAAATCAACAGGAAACTAAAAATTCCTGGGAGAATTAATCGCAAGTATTTATGTGCATGCGTGTGTCTATATCAATACATGCCTAGACATTCAGAAATATATAGCATTGCATATAATCTCTGGACTTTAAAAGCATATTGTCTTGTAGAACACCAACAGGTGCTAAGTCAGGTATTAGGTACTGCAGTTACCCGTGTAAGCCTGCAGTTCTATTGCAAACACAAATTCAAGGACACTGCTGGAGGCTGACAATGGTAAATCTTCCGCCTTCAAGGAGAGGGTTTAATCAGACATGTCCAGAACTGATTCTGGAAATCCATGTCATTCTGCAGGTTCACCTCTTATTTCTCCAGGTCATCAGGTTGTTCTGCAGCACATGGTGTGTGGCCAGCTGAATCCTTAGTAGGTAGTGAGGATCCTGTCCCTGCCCAGAGATAATTTTCCTGTACCATCTGTTCCCTTTCCCATCAGGAAAAGTGAAACTAGAAGCGTAGAGAGGTCATGGTGAAATTATCTGCTCTGTGTTTCATTACTTGTTGGACTGTGTTAGTAAAGTACAGGGTGGGCTGCTGTTTGTTTTAGCTGGAGGTGAGGAATGGGGAAGAATAGTCAGCTTCTTGTAGCTGCCCCTCTTCACTATGTCTGAACATAGTTTTAGGATTATGTATATTGTACTATTTCATGAATTACTAATGTAATATGAATCATTACAATCTGCCAATCAAGGCCTACTGAATGGAAATGTACTGTAACATGCCAAGATCTACTGGGAGACAATTTAATTTATGGCTTATTGACTAAGATTTGTTCCAATTTTCTTTTGAACTTTTAATATAGGCTAAGTAAGGCTTTATCAAGGCACTTTTTCTTTAATAAGTGGTGTAGGAAATCTGAAAGACTAGCATGCAGTGGCTAATGCTAAGCAATATATTAGAGCTACATGTTCTTTCTTTGTGCATTAATTCTTCTGTAATTAATATTTAGTTATTTAGCCATTTATCTGTTTTAACAATTAATAATTTAGGATGTTAGGATTATAGGAAAATTCAGTTTGGAAGGCAATCCAGGATGTCCCTCATTCATCCTCCTACTCAAAGCAAGATCATCCATAAAGCCAGACCAAGTGGCTCAGGGTTTTATCTAGTCCAATCTTGAAAAACTTCCATATTTTAACCTCAGGGTGAAAAAGATTTTCCTATTATACACTCTAAAAACTCTTGAGTTTCATCTTGTGCCCGCTGTCCCAAATCCCCCTGCCAGGCATCAATCAATGAGCCTGGCTCTTGTCCTCTTGATCTTCTTTTAGGTACAGGAAGGCTGCAATTAGGTTCCCCTTTACCTGCTAAACTTGGTAGAGTTTGTCTAATTTATTCCACCGGCCAAGCCACATATTATTTTGAGAAATAAAGACCAGGTTTTAGCTTTTAAACAACTCCCAACAGCTCTCTGTTGGGGTGTTTAGGTCCTCCAGATTTTTTGCCCTCTTTGTTTGTTAGTACCATGCCCTTATGTGCTGTACCAGTGTTGGTCTGACATCAGTGAGTGGTTGTGAGTGTTGTGCCCAGAGGTTCAATTTTGGGAAAACTAAAATGTTGGGAGCGATATTTAGGTTGTGGATACTCAGAATTCTGTGTTGCATGCGTAAGTTTTGAGTGCGTCTTCACGTGATAGGAGTAATCTGGTGTTTGTATTACACACAAGGTTCCTCCAAAGGTGAGTTGATCTCTCCTCTCTCCTATTGTTTCCACTTAATCTATTCAGGAGGACAAACCTTGGCATCCTTCTTGCTTTCTGCCCTTTTGCTGGGATTTTAAACTTTAAAATGAAAGTCAGATGTACTAAGCTACTGGGAACACAGATTTATCTTCAGAGAACTTCTGTTTTGCTGATCTTCACCAGATTATACCATTTAACCACTACTTAGTATTTCATAAAACTCGTAGGACATCTGCTCCTTGATTGCTATCTGGTTTGCCCTGCATTTCTTTAGCACAGTTAATTTTTAACATGAGGTGTCTCAAAAATATTCATACTAAGAAAAGTGGTTCATCTGTTTTTATGAAAATTTTTTTTTTTTGCAAATGAATGAATCGCAGTTTCTGAGAATGTATTTCGAAGTTGTCATTAGCTGTCTTCATTACTTTGCATTCAAGAATGTTTTGTTCCTGTGTCTGGATTAAGAGTGGACTTCAGGGAGTGGGTGGGGACATTCCTATACATCCTCAAAGGGAATTAAAGGGTGTGTCTTATATTTGTTTCAAAGAAAAATGTTAAAATTGACAAAACATAAGCATTTTGTGTATCAATCCCATTTTTACATTTCCCATTTGAAAAAAGAGATCCTGTGTATGCCTATAGAAAGAAGTGAAAATCTGTTACTTGCCAGCCAGTAGTTTGAAAATACAGAATTGACCTGTCCAGCTGTATTAACGAGTTTGCATTCAGCAGTTACAGCACACCAGAAATTACTTTGTGTAAGGTGTTGGAAAGACTGGATATTTTTGGAGCCTTGCTCATCTCTCACAACTTTATGCTTGGCTCCAATGTTTCTGTCCTTACAGGGCAGCTGCGGACTTGTAGCTGGGTTGTGTGAAGCTGAGGCTTTCATAAAGTCTTAATGAAATGTATCCAACAGATCACTTCCAGCACAAACTGTTGGCAGGAAACATAAAGAATTTCTTGAGATTCTCTGGTAGTTTTATGCTTGGTATCTAGATCTTTTCCCCCACAATATGTATTATTTCCACTGTGAAGACTCAGTCTACTTTGGTTAGGTGTAGAGATAGAAAGCTTTTCCTTTTCATTTCTGTCTTTATGGAAATGAGCACTAGTTTAGCATTTTGTTCTCATCCTTGGAAGACTTGTAGGAGGTTTAGTGCCACCTGAGACTGTGGAGAGATGTACTAGATGGAGGGACAGAAAAGCATGAGAAGGGAAGGGAGCAGATCTCCAGGTCCTTCTGAATATCAAATGTTGTGATCATTTGGATTTGGTGATAGCTACTGATGAACAGGACCAATGTATGGCTAGATAGACAGTTGCTCTTTGGCCAGATTAGTTGACATTTGCTTCATTGCATCCCTGTGGTGCCTTGGGAAGGGTTCATTTAGCAACATGTAACCAGTCCAAGTTCTACAGATTTTGACCAGTTCTACCAGAGAATCCCTCCCATGCTGCAAGCAGGAAAAATATTAGTGTCTTGGTTTCTTTCTATTTTAAGTATTTTTTTTTTCTCCAGCATAACTGAAGTTTTGTTGTTCATTATGCCAACTAGTATGTCTCATGGAGAACTGAGGTCATGGAAATCGGCTGGGGAAGGACTTCACAGCAGAAGGAAGGAGTCCAGAAATGGCAGTAAAACTGTGGTTTTTCATTTGGTTATTGAGGCCTATTAAATTTATGTTTAACTGAACAAACTTACAAGATATGGATTGGTACACTGAGAAAAAAAACCTCTGGGGTCATTCCTGTATTTCAAGTTGTAGCAATTGAAAGTGTAAATTCATGTGACATTGCTTGGTTTTTTTAATAAAGCTAGGCTAAAATACTGATTCATGGGACTTGTGGAAATAATAAAATATATGCTTATTTGGGAAGGCATTCTCAGGTTTAATTTATATATTTTAAATACGTCCTGCAAAATTTATCCCAATGTCATCATAAAAGAGATTCACTTCTTCTTGAAATGATGGTACTACAGCAAAATTATGTTCACAGAAATAGATTTCAAAACAAATATTAAATAAATCAAACAAGCCCCGAGTGCACAATAACTTAGGTACAGATGCAGTTTTAGAAATGAGTTTTGGTTTGCATTTAAAAGGGTCCTATCACATGTATTTCTTCTGCTGTCTCCTAGTTCCAGTGCGTTGGGGTTTGGTGATGCATGCATGCAATGAGCAGAGCTTCATGAAGGCATTAACTGGCGCCAAGTACGGACTCCTCGCTAGGAGATGCTGACGTGTAGAATCAGCAGTTAGAAAACAAGCTGCTGATGCAGCTCAGTTACAGTATTTCCATACTGTGCTGTGGGGATTTGACTGTTCTGGAGTACATGGAGCCACTGTTCTGCCACATGTGAATGTTAAATTTTGCAAGCACTGGAGTATAGCATGAAAACTCTGACCGCCAAAGTTTGGACTTTTAGGTGGCTGACAGGGATTTTCTTAAAGAAAAGAAACCATGAAAACAGAAATTTTACTTCTTAGGTAGATCCCCATCAAAATAACTCCATGTTACTTTCTTGTTGGAGTCTTTTTTTCCTTTTATGACTTATTGGAATTTTATCATACAGGCCTGGAAAGCAGGAGTAGATTTCTACAATGAGTTGAAATCACAGATTGTAATTCAGATCTATGGTATGATCACTCTTGCAACATTGTGTATAGAAGTCTGCTGAGGTTTTGGGATAAGTAAACTAGTTCCTGGAGGCGGGGGGAATGAATTTTGTAACTTAATAAGAAAAATAAATGGTCCCACTCTTAAACAAACAAAATTCCTCTGCCCTGAACCCCTTAAAGTTTGGATACCAGTCAGAGTATTTCAGCATTGAAGTTATGCTCCAATAAGACATTGTGGAAATGCAATCTGAAAAAGGAAAAAATAAATTACTTCTGTATTTGTCCTGTATTTTATATAAAGCAGGGGAACTCTCAATTTTATAATGTCTTGTGTGTTTTAGCTTGGTTTACTGGAGGTCTCCTTTACTGGAGATCTCCTTAGAGAAGATGAGAAGTGGATGGAGAGCTTCATTAGTTCTTGAAGGACAGAACAGATTACTGAATAATAATCAGAGATCTTACTTCCCAGACATTTGAATTAAATAATCTGTAATAAAATGTACACAAATATTCTCAGAGATTTAAGTAGATAACTGTGCCTTATTTATAGAAAAGAACATCTTAATTTCAGTACGCTGTCTATGAAACTCATTTCCTAGACACCAAGAATATTTAACTCTCATGGAAATCAGGCTGCTGAATTCTGGGCACCCTAGTCAGAAAATATAGCCACTTTTATTTTCTCAAGACATGTATATTTTTGTTTGTTTGTTTATAAAGAAATAGATGAAGGAGGGTATCTTATAAATAACAGAAAGTATTTTGTGATAATTTTTCGTAGGATCCTTCTGCAAATCCCCTCTAGAATAAAAGCCGTCAAGTTATTCCTTTTGTAAAAGCCAAAACATTAATCAGTCAGGCTATTAAATTGTAAGAATCTAAATATAACAGTTGAGAAGGGAAGAGGCACTCCATCTCTGTAATGACTCAGGAATGATTCATTTGAGTTAGTGTAAAATTAAGCACCTACTCTTTATACAAAGTGAGGAACTGTTTGTGTTTTCAATGCTGAAGGAGGTGCTAAACCAAATAACAGAGCAGCAGCAAGGAAGCCAAATGGCATTGTATTTGCTCAGCTTAAGAAGGGGGTGGTCAAAAAACACGAGTAACAATACTGAAAGCACTGTGACATATTTTTGTATGAGGTAACCAGTGAGTGTGGAAGTGTAAAGCCCTCAGAGAACATATGTGAGACACAATGAGGTTTCTGCGTTCTTTGTGTGAGTCACTGAGAAGGTGAACAAAAACTGGACAGATACAGTATATCTGGATTTTTCAAGAAAGGTTTAGATTCTCAAAAGAAATGATTCAAGAAACGTGTTAATGCTAAATTTCCGTGTGGAATGAAAAGTGTCTGGGAGAGTAAAGAGCAAATAGAAATAGGAGATTGATATTCATCATGCAAAACCTTCAGCATCTATAATAAAAGTACTTTGATAAATGTACTTATTAATCAACTAAAAATAGGATGAGTGGAGAGATGGCAAACTTAAGAAAAGATCATTTAGGTGAAGATTAGGAAAAAATCAACTAAAAATAGGAAGAGTGGAGAGATGGCAAACTTAAGAAAAGAAAATTAGGTGAAGATTATGGGACCTCATATAACTGGCAAATATGATGCAAACTATTTGGTAGGACAATGTAACCTGCTGTGGCCATAGCTCCTAGAGACATTTGGCCATCATTCTGTGTAGCTCATTGCCACTTATGCTCACAGCACAGCACCAAACAAACATTAAAATTGTTTAATTGATACTAGAAAATGTTTTCTTTGTGCAAGTAATAAGCCTATGTAACTGATAGAAAAAAAATCACTTTTAAGGTTCAGAAAGATTTAGAAGGGTACTAACAAAGGTAATACAGATAATAAGAGCAAAAATAATTTTTTTTTAATATATGTTACATAATCCTTATGCTTCAGATGGCAAAATCATGGGCAACTGTATCCCTCTGTTTTTCTAAAAGAGTGATTGTTATCTCTCTGATAAAAATGTCTGCGGTGCTGCTGCAGTCATTGTGTTCAGAGTCTACCAGTAAAGGTAAAAGTTTCTAAATGAGAATGCTTGTGTGTGTTCAGGTCATTAAAAAGTGAGAGTTCAGATTGCAAACTCAGCCATTTAGCTTTTGGATCTTTCACATTTATTGTGTGCAAGATGACACTTCTCTCTCATCTGTAAAGATATAACCTTCACTATTTATATTAATTCATAACTGATCACCTGAAAATGAGCTAACTACTTAGACTTGTATGGTTTTAGTATCCTAGCCTAGCTAAGTGCTTCTGGAGACTTAGAGCTCAAAACTCAGCCCACTCAAAAAGCTTGTTAATGGGTCCCACGTGACACAGCTATCAATTTTTTAGTATCAGATATACATGCTGTATCCATTATAACTTTCACTTAGGGGCAGGCTTGCCCTAACTGTACAGAAGCTTGTAAGGCTTTGCTCTTATTTTTGGTCCGAAAGAGAAAAAATTAACAATGCTAGATGAGAGTGAAACTGTGTATTGCAAAAGGCAATGTTCACTGTGTGTCTGGCAGAGAGAGGGCCTGCTGCGCTGCAAAGGCTTGCAAGATTCTCTCTCTGTTTTTAACATTTCCCAGGTTGTTTAAATGTGCATTGTAAGCGATGATAAAATGACAAGTTATCATTGATCTGTCCTTTCCTCCATCTCAGAGGGATTCATTAAATAATGCATGTACCCATGTGAATTACCCTTCTTCACTATACTATCCCCAGACCATTAGCCAAATATAGCAACAGCAGCATCTTTCAACCCCTAAGAACCCTTTGGCTTTCATTTAATTAAATTATCCCATTATGAAAACTCTTATAATGAGATTAAATTTAATTATTTATTAGACACTTATTTGCACTAGGGAACCTATCAATTATGCATGGTTGTGCTAAACATTTTTCAATCCATCACCTTTTCTTTTCATGGAAGGTGCAATTTATTAAGTGCAACTGAAGTACTGTAACAGAAGAGCTCTACCAGAAATGTGCGTGCCATCCTAGTTCAATTAATTGCAAAAGTAATAGGAAAACAGAAATATGAAAATTTATTCTCTCTCCTTTTAAAATACAGAACACTGTCAGTATTGTGTATTTTGCAATTATTTGGTGCATCTCATGTTTATATCCTACCTAATAAAGTTCATGGAGAGTCATTTTAAATCATGGTTTTGGTTGTATTTTTTGTGTTAACGGTTCCTAATTGTACAAAAATTCAGATGTAAAGCCTAATTAGAATAGTTCAAAGAAATGTTTGTAGCACACTGTGACTTGCTGTTAAGTACACACTATAATTTCTTATTTGTTTATAGAGGACACTAATGTTCTCGTAATAGGAATTAGGCAATCCTAAAGATTAAATTTAGGCAACTTGTTAAATCACCATATATAACCATAAAACATCATCAGTCACATATCTTATTGATAAGCATTTGGATATAAAGGCAAAAACTCTAAGCTACCAATAATTGTTTCAAGCAGAATGACATTTTCTGATGAATGTTAAGAAGAAGATATAAATGTCAATACAGCTCTGAGCTTTTCTTTTATAAGACCTTGTCAATATGTAATTAATTATTCAACTGGAGTTCTGTGTGGCTCAGGGCAGCATTTCAAAGAGCTTTCTTTCATAAATCGCAAAGTCATCATAAGATTGCTTTTACTTGATTCTTCTTTTTTCACATTTAGAACTTGTGTGTGTTTAAAAGCTCATGGACACCTGTGAGGTGGCAGATGCAGTGCAATGATAAAGTGAGGTGCAAGAGGCTTTTTAGTAGCAGTAGTCTTTAGCATATACTTTTAATATATTGCAAAATTCTGCCTTGCTTTAAAAGTGCTCGTGTTTCATGTTCAAATTTGAATGGGGGTCAAACAGAAAGATTTATTTCCTTTTTTTCCTCACTTATGCATGTAAGAGGATGTTTGCTTCATTAACTTGGAAATTCACTGGCCAAACAGACTGCATATTTTAGAGGATTTAAGTAAATATGCCCCAAAGTTCACACAAATTACTATAGAGCGTTTCAGTCCTCATCTTGAAGGAATGAGACATGATGCATCTGTTAATAAAAACAAAAGAGTACTGCTTGTATTTGGCAAAACAGTCGTATTTTGTACTTACAACTTTATCAATGTCACCTGTTGTTATTATTTGGTACTTTCTTCCTGAAAGTCAGGACAGTTAATTAAATCTCAGTGTACCCTAGTGGGTTTGATAGGGTGGCTTTATTCCTGTGAGGGAGATTACATTCATTAGGACAACTGTTCAGATGATATTCAGAATTTAAGTTTGCTTTTTGACATGCTGCTTTTGCCAGCTGAGAATTTAGCTCTTATTTTCCAGAATAACCACCCATCTTCCACTTGGATAGATATGGTCATGTGTGAGATTGGTGTGTAGTTACTCAGAAGTATGTTTCTTCTGTTGAAGTACCAAGATCATATATGAAGCAAGTGGTGGCACCATAATTAGTAATTTTTGGTTTCTGACACTTCCTCTGCAGAATCAAACCTCCGAATGAAGCTTGAAAATAGTATCTAGAGGAAAACCTTTGCAACATTACAGTGCAACGAGATTGCCATCTACAAACCCTTGAATAGTGAAAGGGTGAGTTACATCTACATCTTCTCAGCCTAAAAGCAGCACTTTAATATATTTTTCAGCAAGTTACAGAAAAAACTTCATTTTAACTTTGCAAATTGCTGTATTTTGCATTCTGAAACCTTGGTGCTGCAGTTAGCTGTGGAACAGCCCATCTTTGTCGGTCTTGGGGGCTGGTAAATTGGCAGTGGTTATTCTCATTTTTCCCATTGTGTAATCAATTGGCAGCTTTGAACTGCACTTTGAAATCTCCTTCAAGGATCATGTATACTACACACTACAATATGTTAGCAAATAATTTTAAATGCATACTTGAGACATGAAAATGAGATTAAAATGAAATGAACATGAAAAGGCATGCTTCAGATATGACATCTGTCAGCCACCTGCTTAAATTATAGCTATCCAGTCAGGCCAGATGTACTGGTAGGTGTACTCAATTTTTACACCTATATTGCATGAAAGTTTCAGTGTTTGCAAACTGACTGTGGTTGCAACTCTTCATATACTCCTCTCTTCCTTTTATATGTGACGATACTTTTTTTTCAAGTGGTACAAAAAAGGCAAGCTTTCTAAGAGTTTCAAATGCTGAAGCATTACAGAAACCCTAAAACCAGCTTGTATTGTGGAGCAGGGTTGTTTTTTTGGTATGTCTTCTCAATACTTTGAATACAAGTTTTGACAGTTTACTTGAGCAAAGACATGATCTAAGAGGAAAAGTAGAATTTCAGTGATGAATTCATCATTGGTATGAAAACCTTGTAGGCAGGCTTTCCATGTACAGCTTGTTAAAGACTTAACTTTCTATAACATCCTTTATCTCTTGCATTTAAGGAAGACCACAATTAATAGAATACTGCACAGGTATCAATATCTTACAAATCTACTAATTTCAGCTGTGTTCAGCTTTTGAGCTTTATTTTTAACACTGATAATGAAAACACAGGAGGTGGCCCAGTCTAGTTGGTTATAGTCTTTGGTCTCCTATCTTTGTTAATAAAGGATAGAATCAATTTAGTATGGTTCTGAATTAATATAATTTTAAAATGTTTTAAAAGAAAGATACCAAGTTTAGTAATAGTATTACTTAGAGGCACGGACTTTCCACCTTTGTTGCTTGTCTAGTGCTTTCTCCTTCCATAACTGTTTTACTAGAAACAGGTTTCTGCAGAGGAGTTACAATAGGTTGAAATAATGTGGTATAAAGGGAAATAATATTGAAAAGGAAAACTTGTTAAAACCAGAGTGAAACATGGGTTTTCAGAAAATCGCAGGATACAGTAAAGTTTTTAGGGCATTCTAAATGCAAAGAGTTTTCAGCTTTTTCATTCTTACAGCTTTTAAAATATTTTTTGATAGGAGAGACTTCATTTAGTTTAGGTGAAAAGATTTCTGATTTGAGATTTGCTTGTTTGAGGAAAATAATCCTTTTCAATAGAGCATTGATAATTTCCCCAAAGCAGATTACCCTAGCTGGAAATCATCAAGGCATCAGGTCATTAAGTGAGGACGAAAGACTCTTGCTTCACCGCTCCCTGACACAAAGCTTTTTTCCCCCGCCATTTTAGGCCCTGAGGTTGTCAACAGTCTTCCCTTTTGCTTTGAAACAAGCTGAGAGCCTCAGGCATTCCAGCAGGCTGTGTAACAAAGCCTTTTCACAACCTGCTTGGTGGAAAATCAGGTTATTCGTGAGCTCGTACATGGTGTCCACTCCTGTTGGCTTGTGGTTCTTTTCTGGTGGTCTCATCCTTCCTTGCAGGGCTGTGGTGCCTTTGATTTTATTTTTTGTATCCATTAAAGTAGACTGAAAGAATGGGTGAAAAAGAAAGATACTCTTCGTTGACATCATTCTTAACTGCTGCTATGTGGTGGAGAAGAGAAAGTCAATCTGACCCACATATGAGACAGGACAGTCCAGCTGTTAACAGCATCAGGTCTGAGATTGAAAAAAAATATTCAAGCAATCTATAATATAAATAAGAAGTGACTTCTTGATTGCAGCCATAGCTGGTCCCTGAAAGGAAGCAATGCACAATGAAACCAGGGAAGGGTTTTTTGTCTGTAATATTGTTTTCCTTCCTTCAGCAGCTCGATAGGATGAACCTGATTTCTTCAGGTACACCTTTGCTTTTTTAAGTAGGGACTGAAAGGCTTTCGTGTGACAGCTGACAGATCTTACCCTCTGGGGAGCTGTCTTTTGGTGTAAAATGAAGTTGCCCTGTCAGCAAAATCAAAAACTTCATTAAAATAGCTGAACAGAACTGTAAATGGAGATGAGGTAGTTTCTTGTTATAACCTGGTTTCCTAAAGCAAAAAGGCTTTTGCAACCACCTTCTTTGTATATGTCTAGCTGCATGTTTCCTAATAATAACTTTTCAGTTTCTTGGGAGATCTCAATCCAGTCTGATGGAAAGCTAGCCAGCCTCACATGTGTCACACTCCTTTAAGTTTTAGGAAAACGCAAAGATGGGTTGTGGAGAATGTGTGGACATGTCCTTGGCTGATGAGAGGCTGAAGACAAATGTATCTTTGGGTAAGGACATCTGTGAAACTGCAGGATAGGGCTGCCATATACTGATGATGGCGTGGCTGGAGGCGGGCAGGTCTCCAGTGCAGGCAAGCTGCCTTTTGTCCCCAAAGGTGCTGTTGGTGACACAGCCCTTTGTGTGTCCCTCTCCCCAGGCTGGGGTTTTCGTAAGAGGTACCTGGTTGGTCTGTGTCAACCCCAAGCCATTGCACCCTCAGGGCTTCCAACCCCAGAGAAATCACTTTTAAGCAACTTGCATCCCAAAAGCCAGACCCTTTCCTCTCCAGAACTACACCAATCTCATCAGCAAACCTCTCTCCTTCTTCCCTGACATTTGATTCTCTTCACTTAAGCCACCCCATGATCTTCTCTTCAAGTTTCCCAACATGAAAGGTTCAAACCCATGGCAGCTGCTCCACCACTAGATTTCAGCCTGGTCCAAGGTGCTGCTTTGAGCCAGCTGTGCTCCCACTGGCTGCCCGTGTTCATTGCCTCTGCCTCCATGGTCAGCCTCCATGGATCTCTTGAAGTTATCTGTGTGGGGAAAAAAGCCCTCCCTTCCCCCACTCCTGGTTTTCAGATGTAAAAAAAAACTGGTTAGAAGCAGCAACTGTGAAAATTGAAGCCTATGAGCTATAAAACAGAGGGAATCTCTGGCAAGGACCTGTAAGTAACTCTAAGCCTGTAATTCTCTCTATTCACAGCCTTGCTCTAAAATACCCTGGCTGACCTTCCTGGCACATTGTGGGGAAAGTTCAAATATAGTCAAATGCAAAAATCTTTCATTTATACTTGCTGTCATTAGCTTCTGGAGCAGGAATATCAAAGCACAGTTTCTGGGACTGCTTGATGGGTTACAACTTACTCTAGTTTTAGTGGGTTTTTTGAGCCTACATTTTTTTGTGATTGTACTTGTAATTATTTTAGAAGTTCCCGGGATATTGATTTTCTCTGCATCTAAATAGGCATTTCAGCAAAGATATTAATGAAAATGTCCTTAGAGATGAGGATTAGGAGCAGCACAAGGAATAAAGTAACTCTCATTAGGCTGGAGACTTTTTCTTCTGGGTATAAAATGCCAGTGGAGCATTCTGAAGTATTTGCATGAAAAGACTCTATGTCCCATCTGTATTTATAGATTGCAGAGTGGGAGATGCAGACAGTGCATACCTGGAATTAGACAATTATTTTAGATGGTGGAAAGCAGGAGGGAAATTTTCAAATTAGACTGTGAGAATGTAACCATGTGACTTACTCCAATTAATAGGAACTGCATAGTGCAGTCTCTATGCACCACTTTGAAAATTTCCCTGGGTGTTTTTCTTTGAATATTTATGCAATCAGAATAATATGCAGGCAATGAAGCAAAAGCCAGTGTAAATACAGAGTGATCATGTAATTTTGCACGTTTTTAATTATTGACATAAACTCCACTATTGTCCAGAAATAAAAAATGCATATGAATGAAGTAGTTAAACACAAAAGAAGACTGTTTCAGCAATTATTTAGAAAGGAAATATTTTTTAAAATTTATTCCTAATGAAGTCACTAAACTTGCTGCACATTTAGCAAACGTATTTAAAATCTTTACTCTCATGTATGTTTAAAAACCCCCAAAATACAGATTATTGCATCACTCTAGAGGAGATGTTTATGTCAGTCGGATCACCAGATATCAAACAAGCTTCTGGTAATGTATGCAGAGTCTTAATTTGATCTCTATATTGGGTTAAACTGATTCTTTGTATTCTGAAGACTGTAGCTGCACTGAAGGATGATATGAGAAAGGGGTAGGAGGTCAAAGGAAAGGCCTCTGCATTTGCTTCAGAACCCATCTATCCACTGTGTCCTGTGTCCAGTTACTGCTGGCTTAGTAAAAGACACATGGTGCTTATCATTAATTAAGTCACAAATGGTGTTAATTTTATTATCCACTGAGCTTTCATTCAACATCATAAATCCAAATCAAGGCTCGTGGTTTTTGATTGTCAGTTCAGCTCAGGGAAAGATTGAAAGATGAAGCAGTTATGTCTGAAAACAAGTATCATATGGTGTCTGCATCCCCTCCAAAACTCAAGAGCCACAGAACTAATTTCAGCTGTTAGTATATTACTGTACCACCGTGGCTTTCCCAGGACAGATGCAGCAGGTCAAAAAATGACAATGCCTGTAAAATGAGAATAATTCTAAGTCAATATAACCCTTAAAAAACCTGTCATGAAAAGTAGATATTCTGCAGCTTTCCCTGTCTACCAAGTGGTTTTCACATTTTGGAGTCTTGTCAAACCAAGCAGCAATCTTCTGCCAAATAATTCCATCACCAATTAGTCTGTCATGGGCTTTGTCAGTTCATCCTAACTTCCCTGCCCTATAGACTGAATGTTGGATGCAAAAGATCAGAGAAAAGAAATGTTTTTCCTTCTCTCTGTGTAACACAGCCTTAACCCAAAGATCCTCATCTGCTGAAGCAGTGAAGCAACAAAATTCCTCCCCAACACCCCAGACCCCAAACTCAAAAAAGAAACAGTCACATCTCCAGTAGGACCAAGAGTCTCACACCCTTCCTAGCAAGAAATGGTTAGAGGGGTAAGGAGAAGTATAAATTGATCAATATCAGAGAGACTGATCCCCCACATGTCACGAACAAAATACAAGCACCTTCTCGATCCTATAGAAAATCGAAGAGAATAAATTCCCCTGGCAAGTACATGTGGGTATTCCCCCAGAGAAGGACAGTTTAGCTGGCTTGTGTAAAGAAAGACAAATTGTGTAAATTGAGTAACCAAAAAGTAAATTGAGAGAGCTGCTAGGTGAATGTGGGCAGCCTCAGTGGGCAGCTCATGAACAGCTGGAGAGCAAAACCTTGAGCCACCCAGCTCGTGTTGCCACAGGAGTGTCCTCACTGCCAATATAATTCAGAATATGAGTGATTCCTACTTCAGTGGTTCAGATCAAGAGAGCTGAGAGAGTGAACAAAAAAGTGATTTAATAAATACATCCACACATTTTTCTTATCTTCAAACTCAAGAGGAGGGAGGTAAGAGTCTGACACGCCATAGGGCAGTCACCCCTGCGTGGGAGAACAAACTCCTAGGAAGGCATTTGTAATGCAGTTAGGGGAGAGACACCAGCGTGTTGGACAAGGCATAAATGTTAAATGATAAATGTTTTCTGAAAAGTAATTTCCGGAGCTAGCAAGGAATTATGTAAATGGAGAAATAATCAGATAAGGTGATCAAGAGTGAAGAAATGAAACAGTCTTTCAGAGTGCAGTTATGAAAAGATGATGGGGATGCATTTAGCAGTATTCAGCTAATGAAGTCAGAGTTGTAATTGCAGGCAGGTGAGAAAAGCAAACAAATTTTAAATGATAAATCAGTATGTTTTTTAGACTTGGAGGAAGTCAGGACAGTTGTTTTTTTTTTTTTTCTTTTTTTAATTTCTATTTTGTGAATCCATTTGCACATTTCAGAAGTATGTTCTTTGGAATTTTCAAATCATGGAGCTAATCCAAGATCAATTCAAGTGAAGAAAATTTACTGGATTTACTCCTTTCAGTAGAACCAACCCTACGGAGATGTTAATTTGGATAGCATGGCGTTTGATGTGAGGCAGGGAAGGATGCTGTGGCTTATTAGTTCTTCTGGGATGGAAGGAAAGAAGCACATTGTCATATGCTAAAGGAGATATTAAATGTCATCCCCTTGAGCACATGACACCTATTTGGAAATCTTATGAAGTCTGGGTATCACTATTTTTATCATATATTAGGCTTTTTCCACATTTCCACTGATGTCTGAGTGTTTCATGTTTATTGACTGTTAAATGACATCACTGCTGTCTGATTGCAAATACTTTGCATTACTATTAGTTCTCAGCTATTTGAGGGAAGATTCATTGGTATTATCCATGGATATTTCTAGCAAGAGAAAAGCTACACATGCTTAAACAGAGCTAAAGTTGGAAATTCGGCAGGTATCTTTAAGCAGTGTAGTGCAGTTTTATTAAAACAGAGAAACTTATGTCTTGCAAAGTTACAAGCAAGCTTAGGTGAGTGTAAAGATTTAGCAAATCAGTGTCTCAAACCAATCTCTTAAATCACTGTGATTTATTGGGTTTTTATTCATAGTCATGAATTTCTAAACCAAATGTAAACAGAAGACTTCAAACCTCTTATTCAGGGTCTCTAAAGTCCACTTCTCTTACTAAATTAATAGGAAACATTTTTACTGCGTATTAACTTACAGCTGTTTTCTCATTGCCATTCACTTCAAGTCGTTTTATTGTACCCATTCAAATTTTGAGAAACTGGTGTCTTGGAGAACTTCAGTGCATCCAAACATGATGAAATGACCTGTTTCCTGCAACCTGGACTGTGAGGATGTAGACTCCAGCCAACAGTACACAGCCCTCTTGAGGTCAGAAGGATGACTGATGGGTACCACAGTCCACCTTTGGATTGGACTGGAGGGCAGTGGCCTGGGCTGGAGCAGACCCCAGCACAGGTTGACAGTAACCTTGTAACATAGGACCTGCTCAAATGCATTTCATCCTGCACGTTCATCAGATAGTAAAAATGATTTTAGGCAAGCCCCTGTTGGATTGATATAAAAATAGTTGATCTAGAAGTTGCTGCTTTGGGATGCATGCTGCATAACTATATGCTATTATTTACTTACTGACCAGAAAAATGAGAGGCAAATCCTGTAATTCATCAGCTGGTAGAGAAAGATTAGTATAAACCCCCTGCTGTGCTTGGTATACCACATATGTCCGAGGCCAATTACTGTGAAGCTGATTCTGTTTTAATTCAAGCTTTAGAGATGCACACACAGTATTTTATAGTACTTTGGAGGTGAAAGTATTGAGTGTGTTCTCATTTAAAAAAAAAAAAAACCAAAACCAAAACCAACAAAAACTCAAAAAAACCCTGACTGAAAACAAGGAGGATTTTATGAGAGAGGAGATGGGAGAAGAGAAATTCACTCTAGGGCTATCACTGCTGCTTTGTGGCAGCTCTTTTGGGTTTCACAGAGGGACAAGGGGCAGCCACTTTCAATCCCTTGGATTTCCCCTCTTTACAACTGTTCCTGAGACCACCACACAGTTCCTGAGACTACCACACAGTTCCTGAGACTATTTCTGAATTCAAAACCATTCTAGATACAGATTAAGGTTCAGGACGGTGAGCCTTCCTTCTGGATGCTTGAGGGATGGGTAAGCACTTCATCAGTGGCTGCAGGGGCTGGGGATGCTTTAGTGTATGGCCACAGCCCACTGGGGCTTGGTGGAGCAGGAGGTGTCCTCAGCCAGGGCAATGAAGCCCTTGTGTCCCAGGCACCAAAAGGCATCACATGCAGTGTTCAGTCTCCAGCAGTTTAATTTTGACTTTGTTTCAATAGCCAGTCGTCTGCGGTGGAATCCATTGGTGGAATATATTTCAAACTAGTGCATTTTCAGGCTACTAAAGCTACTAAACTTTCCAAGGTGTCTCTAATTTAGGCTTTTGTGCTTTCCAAATGAGCTATGAAAAATCAGCCTCGTTACAAAAAATACCCTGCTTGTGATTACAATGGCACTAGATGCACCAAAGACAAATAAGCATTTCTGAGTTGCACTCAACACATTCCTTACACTGATAGCAGACAGATTGCAATTTTTTAAAAATCAAATTATAAGAATTAAAAACAGATTACTCAGCTTGGTTTCAAGTTTTTCATGCAGTTGTCTTCTGTTGTGTGTAGCTCTGTGTCCTGTTCTCCTTATTATACTGCATTCTTCTGGTACCACTGCATGAAAAGCATTCTGCCTCTGCTCAGTGTGCAGCACCCGTGCTGTGTCTCTCAGCTCATAAACTGGCATCCAGTGCAAGGTGCATTTTCATTTGTCTGTGCCCAGTTTAGCAACACTGTTTAATGGAGGTGGTTGTGTATGGAGGTTCCTGCGCTGTAGAAGGCAAAGCACCCTTAAAGATACATTTTCAGAGCTTCCTCAGGTGAATCACTAGGGTGGATATGAATGCTTCACTCTTTTGGACATGCAGATGTGGTATAAGACAGAGGGGCAAGGTATAGGATTTGATTTTTTAGATACTGGAATCAAAATTTCACTTGTTCTTAATTCTTGTGAAACTCACTTGAAATCCTTGTTTTAACCTATTTCCCTCTAAATTAGTGACAGGTTTGCAGGGAGAAAATTTCTGGCTGCTGTCTGTGATTTTTTTTTCCCCTGGAGCCCAGGTTTGAAAGGGATCTGTCATCTTGTGTTTGTGGGCTCAAAGTGTCGGTGTAATTATGAATAATTGGTTTAAGAATTAAATATTTCTTCAGAAAGGTAGATTTTCAAGCAGGATATATATGTAGAAAATCTGTATAATGCCCATAATAAAAAAAAAACCCAACAAACTTATTAGTAGCCTGGAAGTATCCAAGCAGTAAAAAGAGTTTAAGCTTTGTTTACATTTTGGCTGCAAGAGGTGCCTCTCTTTAAGTTTTTAGATAAACAAACCAAAGCTGCTGTTTTCATTAGCATGTAACACAGCCCCCAGTTTCCTTACCTGAGAGAACATTAAACTACAATTCAGTGGCAGAAAGCAATTTGATCTCTTGCAAATATGAGTCTTGATAAACCTTACACTATGGAAAAAAACCCCAACAAACCAACCTTCAAATTTCGTACCTATTGACATTGCTTAATAAAAACATCTCGAGTGCTGGTGCTTCTGGGTGTGTTTCCAATAGCAATGTGATTGCAAGGCTCTGTGGATAAAGTTACCAATCCTTTGAATTCTGACCTTCAGTCTAAAACAGCTTTAGAGGTTACTCTTTTTCCGATTTGTGAGATTGCAGAGAAAAAGTTAATGCTGCTGGAAGGAAGAGGGGGAGGGAGCTGGGCTTGGAGATGAGAACTGGGTCTTTGAAGCCATCTGAGAAGTTTTTCTCTGGCCTTGATTTATAACAACAAATATTGGCAGTCTGAGTCAGTAATTATATGAAGTTTCAAAATAGAGACGAATGCTCTATTTTGAAACTTCAGTGAATACAATTACTATTGAGACCCAATTGATTCTAAGGGAAATTATACTGTTCTTGGGGCAGCTGTAGCCATCAAAACCCGAGAGTAGATTAAGTCCATCATCTGTTTCTATAGGGAGGGGACACCTCAAAACTGGGTCCCCTGCATTGACTGGAAGTGTCTCTCTCCCCTGAGGATGAGGGTTTGGATGCTCATCTTCAACTAAGTGCTTCATTTTAGATGGTTACACACAGGTGAGAATCTAGCCTCTGCTGAATAAATGATGGTCATGGTATAATTACTGTAAGGCTTAGAAGAATTTATTGTGTTAAATTTCTTAAAAACAGTTTCTAGGAAAAACAATGAAGCAAGTATAAAAGAAATGACAGGACTATCTTAACTTAGACTTCCACTTTGTCATTTGCCTTACGAGGCCCACAGTGTGGGATATTTATGCATGTCACTTTTAGAAGATACTTTACTGTTCCAGATCACTGTAAGAAAAATTTGTATGACTGAATGTTTCAAAGTTAAGGATGTACATATTTACTGTATTCAGATAACGCAAGGTTTGTAATTTGAATGTATGTTTATGAGTCACTTATATTAGTCATAAATGCAGGTTTGTCTTAATAATTTGTCAAAGTGAGCCTGAGTTGCTGTTCTTTCAATTTTCTTTCTAATTCTAAATGCTTTAATCAATAATTATTTTCTCTATATAATATTTTTAGGGTTTTTTGTGCAGCCTTATATGTCAGGAGCTGAAAAATTACGTAATAATTGTCACAAATAACTAAAATACAGTAATGATCCACTGCTCCATCTACTGTTGAACAATGACATGAATAGCACTTTGGAAAAAAAAGTATGGAATGCATTTAGGAAATAATAACAAAATGGAATCTGCAACAAATAAACCTATTATTTCTGTATTTAGTGAACAAATATATTTTTCTTGCAGAGTAAAGTATTCTGAGTATGACTTTAATTCAAAGTTGAAAAACAAAGAGGAACTTCCATCTTCCTTTTCACCTTATAGGAGGTGCTGACAAAATGGTTTTTGTTCATGTTAGTGGGAAAATTTGGAGAAAAGACAGTCTAGTATTACTGAGCTGACTCATGTCATACAGTGTGCTGTATTTATATCACTGGCAAAAATGTAAGTTATTGCTGAGGAAAAAAAATTTGCAATGGTTTCTAACTTTATTCTAGTAGCACTAAAAGAAAGATGAGGAAGGCTGAAACAGTCCTGGGAGGATGAACTATGGAAAAATGGCATGTGTGTGAAATGATGTGTTTTATAGTCTTCACAGAACAACAGGACTTGATTATTTTGTCAGCTCACTGGTAATCTCTCATTTGTAGTGTGTTCTTCCTGCAACCCAATCTTCCGAGGAGCTACTGATTATAGCTTTTATCACCCGTTAGAATGCTAGCAAGCTGCTTCTCATCATCAGTGGTGCATTTGGTTTGACTTGTTCATTTTTATAAGCAAATTATTATTCACATATCACAGTGAAGGATGATTATTTTCAAATTTTAGGCAGATATGTTTCCATGCTGAGCTGGAGGAAAAGCCTGAATGTCAATTAGAAAAATTAACTGTTTCTGAAGGATGCTCACAGATTGCAATTTACTCCTTTCATTTCACCCCCTATCTTGTAAACAGATAATTCTTCAAATAACTTTCTTCAGAGATTTATTTTGTCTTCAGCAGGACTTCTTTTACAAATAGTTACTAATGTGTGTATGTGTCTTTTGAGCAGAGGTTTTTGTGCAACAAATAAAAGTAACACTCCACTGATTCTTAGGTACTGTAGACAGTATTAAAAGTCCCCCTGTAAAACTTGAACTTTATTGGAAAATGAAAGGTAATTTTGTATAGTTCAGTTTAATAGCTAAGACATTGCTTAGATGAAGACTACGTAGTTGGAAAAGCTACATTACTCTTAAACCTGGAGTAGATCTCAGAGCTCTGCCCTCAGGATGTCACAAATCTGGTGTCTCAGTCTTTAGGGAAAAGCCATCACTTTTGGGTAGAGCATCTACTTCACATTATCTGGAGACCAAAGCTTTTCAGTATTTTTGTGTGGCAATCATTACCTTCATGAGATTTCTAGGGTGTTAAAAAATACCCAAAGGGAAATGATAGTATTAGATACATTTAAAATTTAAGTTAATCTAGGAAACCTTTCCTTCACCCTGACAAGGTACTTTTTTATTTTGCAGTTAGAGTACTGAGTATGTCTATAATTTACACTACTGGCACCTGTAAATATATATATATATATATGCACACTATTTTTTCCTCCCTTTAACATAATGCTTTTAAGATGCAACAAATCTACTGAAAAAACAAGCATGCTTTCACTTTGGAGAGTGAAAAATTGAGCTATGCTAAGGTATTTGCTTTCAAATTAGACTGAACACTTCTTCTGTGGACAATCTCTGCATTTTTTTTGTATCATGTCAAGAACTCTTTCAGAATCATATGTAAGTCATGCATTCATTCAAAAAGCTAAATCAGCATCTACTTAAGATTAATAAAGATTACTATTTCCTATTTTAAATTGTACTAAATGGTTCTGTAATTCGTACTGAATTGGTGGATCAAAAACAACTGCAGTTGCGTGCAACCTGGGGCCAGCAGTTCATACGTGTTTTGGCTAAGGACGATGGTTAACAGCACATACCTTTTCTTATAACACATTACACACAGACTTTAATTCAATTTTAATTTTGTCCAACACATCTTGGAAGAATATAATTAATTTTTTCTTCTTAGTCACACTGATAGTTTTTGGACAGAACACTTAAAATGGTTGATTTCTGTCACTTTTATTGTTTGTGTTTACCAAGGTCTTTCTACTTTTGCTCACATGAGTAGCATGAGACAATGCGGGCTCCTGTCAAATGCTGCAAACTTCTGTTCCAGCCAGGGATGTCTCTAGGCAACAGCTGCTATGTGTAAGATAAAACTTGTATGGAGGCATAGGAGGGATATTGCTGCTTCTGAGGGTTCTGACGTTGCACTGCAGTTGTTATGGGAAGAGCCAGGCAGTGGCTTTCAGGAGCAATGGGATGCATCTTTTGCTTTAATGAAGTGTGGTCTTCCTAGGCCTATTTCTGATGCTAAATATTTCAGTAGTATTTCCTACTTGGAGACAAACATACGAACATCCCGCTGTTCCATATCCATCTTACATCTAATTTTTCTTAATTACCAGAACATCTGTAATCGTGGCACCTAAGCGCCCAGTAAATGTTGTGTTCCAGATGGACCCATTTTACTTGTGCTAAAACAAGTGTGTGACACTGCATATGAAGTTAAAACCATATTGCATGAGTAATGGTTGTAATAATATACCTGATAGCTTGTTGTTTGATATTATGTAATAGGCCTGGTCGTTTACTTCTTAGGACTCTTGAGATGCCAGCTGCATTAATGGGAATGCAGAATCAGGGCAAATTTAGGCATGATGTAAAAATCTACAAATCCCACTGAAATCTCTGTTCCAAACCCAGTGTTAGTGCAATTGTGGTTTGAAAATGGTGTTGGGTGCCAGTGACCAACAACCCACCCTGCACTGATTTGGTATGCAGTTACTGGGAAGAACAAACCCCAAAAGATAAGTAAACAAACCCCTTTCAAGTAGGTTTCAAATCGGTGTGGTGCTCAGCTGTCATAATTAGATTACCTATTGAAATAAAAAGAACTGCACTCACTTAAACCAAATGAGGATCTGGTCCAGAGTATCAGCTGTAGGACAAGTTCATAGGTTAGACCCTATTGTGGGGTAATGATATACACTAATCTGAAGTCCAATCTTCAGACATCAGATAAAGAACTTTAAGGCACTGTTTAATGGCTGTATAAACACAGAGGACCCTCCTTTATCTCATAGCCCCCATCTAGATCATTTATATGGCTTCAGTTCCCATACTGTCTACATGCCATACTACAGAAGAGATTAAAAATTCAAAGCTGATTCTTTTCTTGCAATGCATCGTCAACACCCTTTTTCTGATCATCTTAGCCTCTGTGTAATTTATCCCATGTTTATCGTCACATCAAGCTCTGTACGTGTGTGTGGGGATCTGTCTTACTTTAATTAAATACAGAGACTGGGCACACTCCTGAAGTTATTACTTAGATAAAACTCCCAATAGGGACTACAAACTAGCCAACAATAAACCTGTTTCACTGACCTTTACATTTAAAATACTAAAATGTATTCATATATTTGCGCTATTTCAACAATGGAATGAAATAGATTTGTGCAAAAATTTACATGCATCATTGAAGTCACAGTCTTTTTTTTAAAATAATTTTTTTATTTCCATAGCATCATTTAAGTTTTGCTATTTTTGAGAAAGGTTTTTGGGTTACATTTTCCAGTGTTACCTCACAACAACAATATGATATTTTTTGAGTTTTTCTTCTAGAAAAAAATTAGTTTCTGCTTCATTAAAGTGTGTGCCTGATATTTTTCATTTAATAGATATCCTACAGTCAGTGAAGCAAGACATGTGTTTTTATATTGGACTGGGTAGGACTTTCAAAAAATGGTCTTATTAACACTGGTAAAGAATTCAGCGGTAAGCATTTTCCAGAAGATCATGGCTGTTCCAAAAAAGCATACAGTTCAGAATGATTGCATAGCCTTGTGTTTCAGGGTTTCAGTGATTTTTACCTGACGAAACTGTGTGACTCCATAATAAGTAATTTGTATTTCTTTCACAGTTTAATATAGAGCATGGTAAATAGTTTTCTTGGCATGAGATGTGGTTTGTGACTCTGAAGAAGTGATGGGATTGTGTTTGTGCTGGCTACGCAGACGGGCCCAATCGAAAGCTGCTTATTTTGACCTGGGTTCCCATATATGGTGTGTGACTGTCCCGAGATCCCTTTTCTCCGCTAAACAAAATGAAATCCTAGGTGCCTTTTCAGCTCGAGGTTGACTTGTAGCTTTGCAAACCGATCTGCTTTCCTGAAGTATTCCCAATGTACTTGCTACAAAATAATGTCTCACTTACTGGGATGTAGTAGCCAGAAGATATTTCTCCTCTAGAAGTATTGCTTTCATTCACAGATTAGTTAATTGAAGGTAAGGATATATTAGCAGTGAATAACCGCAGGTTTTTGTAAAGAGTAAAAAAGTTCTGTTTCAATCTGTTTATACAGTATAAAGTTGGGGGGGTGTTGATTTTTGGTTTTGGTTTGGTTTGGTTTATTTAGATTTAGTACTTTAGACCTGGCGTGGTATTAAGACTTCTTTTTTGTACTACAAGTCGTTATGCTGTTTTCCTCATCATATTTGGATTATGTGTACTGAAAAAAAGCATAGAAAAATTAGTGTTACGTGTAGTGAAACATACTGTCTGCAAAGTGGAAATGCTCCGGAGAATGCTGGTCAAATTTAGTTACCATGTATGTTACAATGTTTTCTTAACATAATGTATATATTTTTAAAAGAGTTGTTGGGTTTTTTTTTTCATTGTGAGCAACTAAAAGTTCTGTAATAGAAAAGCATCATAAACCCATTTCAGTTTAATGGCTTACTAATTAAATTACTTAATTACTTATTGATTGGTAAAAGCTAAGCTTTAGAGTTACTGTTACTTAATGCACAAATTTAACTCTGTGCATCCATCTCTCTCTTCTTTGGAAACATTTATAAAGTCTGTGGAAACAGCCTTTACACAGTTTTAAATTTTAAAACTTAAGTAAGTGATTAGTAATAATTAAAATACGAATTTGACTATATTTACAATTGGTTTTAGGCGTACAGATATTTAATAGTTTACGTGGTTTAAACCATTTTAAAAGTTCCAGATATTTTATTTAATAAATACCCTTAAATTGGAGAAGGCTAGCTTAAATAGTTTTAGCAGACCCTTTCTTTACAAGGTTGCAAGAATCTCAGATATTTGAGAACAAATCTGTTACATATCCAATCAAAACGGCATGTCCGGGCGTGCATGCTGGTTGTATGCTTAAGAGCCTCTATGAGTATCCCTATTTAGCTTCTCTCATTGATATAATGTTGGTGTAATTCCAGTTATTCTATTAGGACGGCTTTAGATTAAACCCAGCTTATAAGAGGGGATGCATCTACGCACAATTCAACTTTCTAAATGAGGAGGGACCCGAGGGATTTTCAGGAGTTTTTCTGGAGGGAGGCTGAGGAAGGTGCAAGGAAGGGGGGCCCTGTCGGCCGGGCAGGGGGCGGAGGGG
>NW_008237435.1:2124454-2145194 GCF_000691975.1 Corvus brachyrhynchos
AGGGGCGCTTTCCGCGCTTTCTGCCGCTCCGGAGGAGAGCAGCGCTCAGTTATAAATCATTGGGTGCAGCAGCTAATTCTGGCCGTAGTTCAGGCTGGGGTTTGTAGGCTTCCCACAAAACAGATGTTAGGATGTTCTGTTTATTGTGATCGGCCAGGTTTGGGGATTCTCCTGTTTGATTTCCTCGAGTGCTAATGGTTCGGCAGATAGGAGTTACGTGATGGTGAGATGTTAAATGGGGGGTGGAAATAGGCACGTACGGTACGAAATCAGCAGACCTTGTTGAAAGAGACATGAGAGCGTGAGAAAAATAATAAAAAAATTGGGAGGAAGAATGCCTGACAGAGATTTTGACAGTACTTTCTGAAGCAGGAAATCCTTTTGCTTAATATGTTTAAATTTTCCAAACACCAAGCAAAACATGCAGATCCCCACAGGAGAACTTTTCAAGATGACAGAATAAACATCTACACAACTGAAATATTTGACGTTTATTGACATTTTGGGTGGCTTATTTAGAACGGTGATCTTAGAACGAGGAAGTTAAAGACCTTCTGAAGTCTCATTAAATTTACATCTTGCTTTTAAGCAGCCAAAACCCACCAAACATTCTCTCGGTGTTTCAAACACCAAGAGGAAGGACTGCCCTTTACAGTGCAAGATTGATTCTGGAAAAGTAAAGGTGCATTTAAAAATGTTTCTTTGAAGGTTATTGGGAGTTGGTGTGTTCTTTTCTTTCTTCTGTAAGCAAACATTTAAAACTGAGGTAAGCGGAAGAGATAAAAGCTGTCCGGGAAAAAAAAGGGTAGTGTGTTTCATGTAGTTTGTTTAAATTTAAAAGTGAGCACCAAGGGAAATTTGGAATAAGAAGTGGAGATGTGGTGTAATGTATCATTGGAAGTTTTTAACATTAGATACGACATATAAAGATTATTTTATTTTCCATCCCATACTGAGATGGTTCGCAAAGCATCTGCCAGAACACAGACTACTGGTTTGAGGTGTAAAATAAATCAGTAGTATATATGCAGATGTGGGTCTTTAAAAGTACGTATACGTGTGAGTACACATTACAGAATTTTAGGTATATAATCACATAGGCACACAGTGTTTTCATGTTGCTCACAAACCCATGACATGCAGTTTTTAGCCAAGCACCTCACTGCTGTCAGAGTTTTCCCAAGGCCTGGAAGGGTCTGGAAATGAGCAGCCATCCCCTCTCAGCACTTCTGCACAGTGACAGACGGCTTGAGTCACGCTTCAGCTTAGGAGAAAAAAAGAATGAGTAATCATTTTGCTTGAATTGCACTAAGTATGAAATATTTCTCAGGAGCCAAAAAGAATCTTGGAAAAGCAGAAAGACATTCTTAAATGGCTGGTCATAATAGAAGCATTGTCACGTTGTAGTACTTCCTTCTTAAAGGGAAGAAAGTGTTGGGATTTGAAAACATTTCATTCATGAGTGTATGAAATGAGCACGCAGGATAGCACTTTTAGAAGAATTTAAACTAGTAATTAAAAATTAAAAAGCTGCAATTACCTGCTTTTGCTTTAATAAGTACAATTTGTCTTTGATGAGAATATCTAGTAAAAAAGCCCTACCTCTTCCCTTAGAGCCCAGAGATATATGATTATTGGAAGAATGAAAGCATTACCAAGTTTCCTGGGTTGCCAGCAAGGTGCCTTTCTGCAGCCAATTTGCATTTTAGTTTTGTAGCATTTTGGCTGTTGAAGCCCATATGTGTCGTGCTTTTAGGGAGGCAAAGAGTGCTGTTGGGGAAAAGTCCCTTTCTCTCCCTCCCTCCACCCCTTCCTAAAAATGACAGATTTTTTTTTTCTTAAGAAGGAACACCCTCATTTGAAAACTGCCATTGTCTTTGGAATTTTCTTCTTTAAAGTAGAGCTGTATTTTAAGAGAAAACGCGTGTGCTGGCTATAGTTTTCTGGGTTAAATTCTTATTTTCACTTCGAAAATTTCTTTTCAGCTGGAAAAATGTTTTAAATTATAGCCATTAAAAAAATTGCTTCTAGCAAGCAAAAATACTGTGGAAAACCTGTAATTTAGACAAGTACCTAGGTTTTATTTGCTCTGTGCTGCTGAAATTTAGAATCCCTTCCCATTTACAGTTTACTTTTCACAGAACATTATTAACTTTTTGGCTTCATACATGATCTTCTGTCAGATGCTTTTGATTTGTAATTTAGCAAAGTATAATAAACAGTGCAAAAGTCATGAATTTTCCTCTGCATCCTGAGCTCTGTGGTAGGGAAAATGTGATAAAATGTGTACCTTAAGTCTTGTTTGATGATCTCTCAAAGCAAGTTTGCCTTCTGGAAATAATTTCTGGGGTTGAAGAGCATGGTATTAACAGATTTAATGTGGCTATTCAATGGATTGGTGGAGTACTATGTGAGGTTTAACAAAATGAGAGAGACAAATTGAACATCAACAAAACCTACATCTGTGAAGAATTATAAATTTAATTAGAAAAAAAGGCAAACTTAAAAGACCTCATTAACTAATCAGAATTTGATGTTACTGATTTAAGATTCTTAAATGGATGAATTTTAAGTAGCTTTGCTATCATTGTCCTTTTTTTCTCGCCGTGTAGTACATAGTGCCCAATCTGCAATCTGTGTTAAGGAGAAAGGTGTAAGAAAGACTTACAACAATCAAATTATACACAGTAATGTTAATAATAAAGGTATTAAGAAGAACGTGTATGCCATTTGGCATATAAGGTATTTTTAGTTTAAGGTTTAAGCAGAGTAGTGAGTATGAAGGGAGTGTGACAGCTCTTTTTTTTTTTTTAAATGTGACCCATTTCTGTCCAGTTAAGGCCAAGCATTTGGGTTTTTTCCCCCACCTTTTATTTGATATGTGAGTTATGTTGCCAAACTTCAATTATCCAGAAACCTGTTGACAAAATGGGAATATATGAGAGAAAGCACAAGCACACAACTCCCAGAAATGTTTTTATTCTATGAACTAACTGGTCGTCATAAGTGTGGTTCCTTACTACATTGTAATTTTGTACTGCACATAAAAAACTGAAAGCATGTGAAGTGTAGCATTTTGTAAACTGTAACTAATTTCACTCACATCTGTGTCTAATTGTTGTCTGCATTCGCATTCTTGAGAGTAGATTTATTTTTCCTGGACCACTCTGTGGATTCAGCTGACCAGCCTAAGTGAGGATTAGTTGTTTTAAAGTTATTTTGATTAAAGAGTCATTTTTAAATTTGGTAACGTGCAACACATGGTTTAAATAATCCTTAAGACACAAAGGAATATATCTAAAGTACATCTAATGAAAATGAAAATTGTGGATATGAACTTTCACAAATCATGGAGTGTTGGAGGACATTTAAGGTACATTCTTAATTCACTTTGAATGAGCTGGTTATTCCTGTCCCATGAATACATAAATGAGATCTTTCTCACTATGCGCATACATGAACATGTATATATGCATATATTGTATATATTTTCAAATGTACAGAAGTTACTATTTTTGTAAAAATTTGGTACTTAAAATAGTGATGATTACATGGGTTTTTTATTTCAATCAAGTATTAATAATTCTGTAGGGCATGTTGGAAAATATCAGTTAATTAAAGCATCCATTTGAAAAAGGAAGTTTTTTCTATTATAAAAGATATGTTTTAAAAGATCCTGTGCAAGAGGGAGTGAAGATAGCTCTGTAGGCAAACTTAGTTCTCACCTATAATTTTTTCCAGGTGTTTAAAAGTAACAGCAGCAGCATATCCTAAGGCACTCTGCAGCAGTTTCTGGGGTAAAGAACTGAGGGGGAAAAAAAACCTAAACCAAAATGCCCAGCTTTGACTGTATGTCCTAGTCTAGTTTGATTTGGCATGCAACGATGTATTGAAAAGCGTGTTATGCAGTACTTTAAGTACCCAGTTATAAAAAGATTGATGTTTTTCAGCATGCATTATTGCATGCTTCTTGACATCATTTGTAATGTTCTTCATTGCCTGACTGCCCCTAGCAGTTGTTTACTCTTGCTAGTTGTAATTCTGTCTGTGATTAAAAATAACAAAAAACCCACCCTACAGACACATAAATAGGATTTGCTTGGATGATTTTTATGGCACTTAAAATGCCTCATCTCCCTTGTCTTTGCTCTGTGATCATTTAAGAGATGTCAGTTCAGGTTGAATGGAAACGCACAAGAAGGATCCTCACTGCAGACATTAAGAGGGATATATACCTTGCCCAGAGAAGCTTTTGTGTGCTTTTAATCTACCAGTGTCTAGCAGTGTATTTCCACCTGAATTTTTTCACTTGATGACAATTGTTACAGGCCAGAGTTTGTTAGTAAAGCAACAGTGTTTTTCTGATGGAATATGAGAACTATTACTCACCTGAGTTATAAAAAGAATCATTTTATTAAACTAAAAAATTATTGGTGGGCTTCCCAGTGCAACCAGATTCCTTTTCTTCATGAGTGACCTCAAAGATAAATGCTACAACTTCCTCCCATTTATTCAGCCAGAAGTGTCCTTTTAAGTCATTTTATCAGAAATCTCATTAGCAACTGGAATTTTTACGAGTCAGACTATGCAATAACGTGTGGAGTTTTTATTTTAATTTGACCTGGCTGGAGATGGTCTTCTTTTAGAGATGGTTCTGTAAGGCTGTTGGCTATATAGTGAAGGTCTTTATCATAGGGAGACTTGTCCCTTGTTATTCTTTTAACATCAGCATCTCCAGCTTGCCTTTGGGGTGAGCCTGACTTGTGGGTTCCCTTCCCAGTCACAGACGAAGGCTGGTGAAGAGCAAAGGAAGAGGGAAACCAGTATGATGAGGGCAAGAATCTGTCAGGACTGAAGGGGAAAGGAGGGGTGAGAAGAGGCCAGAGGAGTGGAGGATGCTGAGGGGCCGGGGGCTGGAGCAGCCCGTGCTGCCCTTGGCGGGGCGGAGCGGCGGGGTTACCTTTGCGGGGTGCAGGCAGAGCCGAGCCGAGCCGAGCCGTGCCGTGGGAGGAGTGAGCCCCTCTGCAGCTGTCACGGGCCCCTGATGAATCACTATCCCGTCACTTGGCTGCCGTCCCCTGGCGCGGGGAGGAGGGAGAGAGACCTGCCGGGGAAACAACAGTTGAGCCTTCAATTTAAAGACAATATGCCTTTCACGGGCACCGCACCCTCCTCCTCTCCCTTTGGATTTAAAGGACAGAATTGTCATCCGCAGTGATATCCTTTCTTTAAATTAAGGCCTCATAGTAAAGCGGAGTAATAGAAGCTTCTGTTTGTTTCCCTGGTTTACAGGTGCAGAAGTCCCAAACCAGTTCAGATGTTGCTGTTTCCTCAAGCTGCAGGTAAGGCTTTGACTGAAAATTGCTAATTTCTGGCAAGTCTTTAATTGTTGGGGATTTGTTTTTAGCTTCAAGTGATAAGTAAAATATTTATTCTTGTTTCCCTCATTAAGCAGATGAGTAAATGCTGGAGTGTAGCTTTTACATGCGTGCAACCAAGTCTGTAAACCATGAGGATGTAACTTTTTCACTAAATTGTTTGAGTTTATATTTGATTCTGGCATTTCAAACTCAGTGCAGTATCATCTTCTTTTTTGTGTAGATTGTTTTAGGTAAAGAAATACTAAATAAAGGGTTTATGTTTAGAACCTTTAGAACTGATAAAATTTCAGTTAAAATATGAAAGCTTCTTACCTGAAATGACACTTAGGCTTAAGGATATTTATACCATTACTGCAGGAGTAATTTTATGTATCATTTTAATAGTCTTTAAAAGAGCCTAAACATTTCTTTTAAACTGAAAAATTACTGGTTCAAATGCCTTGGAGGCGCAGTAACCTATGAAGTTTCTACTGGGAGCAATTACTTAGAATGAGTACATCAAATAACAATAGTAAAAGTTTTAGGTATAAAGGAACGGAAGGATAGGGCACTTCAGTCATAAGCCCCGCCATCAGCCAAGGGATATGTCATGGTGGTGATGGCTGTTGGCCTTTTAATGTAAGGCTACTGAAAGCACAAATCTGAAATATTCAGCTGCTTTTGTGCTGCTTAAACATTTAATTTTTGCTTTATCGGAATTGCTCTTTTCTCATGTTGACTAAGCAACAGCTGCTGAGGTGCAGCAGAGCGCTGGGGCACACTAACGCCCGTATGGATTCACTGTATGTCTGTCATATCCCTTTTCAATTGGGCACGCTTTATGTAATCCACAAAGCAAACAAGTGAGCAGACATAATAATGTTTTAATGCTGCATTTGTTTCAAAGGAAACAGAGGAACAATTAAGTAGTTTGCCAGAGTAAACACATACATCAGGAATATCTCATTCCCTGTCAGTAGATGATAGGTTTCCGCAATTGCTTCAAGTGTTTTATTTGGTTTGGAGGCCCATTATATTGCCACTGAGTGGTAAATCTTGAAAAAGCAGAGTGTTAATTTGTTGTTAAGAGAATATATGTCTTCATATATTGGTGATTCTGTCTTTGTATGTAGTTTAAAAATACACGATTAAATAAATTTTCTAAGTATAGTACTTGGAATCTAAATTTTATTTCGTTACAAGCTGCAAAAATAATTACAGTAGCTGGCCAGTCATGTGTGGGGCTACAACATGAGTTAAGCACTGGAAAAGATCAAGTTGGGAGAAGTAGTTAATTTTTTCTAAGTGTTTCTGGGATGTTGATAAATAGCAGTCTGCATCTCATAAAGGCAGTTCCTCTGTAATTATGTTGACTTATGTCACTAAAACTAGTTGCATCTTGTTTGCAGGTCTATGGAAATGCAGGATCTAGCTAGCCCACATAGACGACTAAGTGGTAGTAGTGAATCCCCCAGTGGTCCAAAACTTGATAACTCCCATATAAATAATAATTCCATGACACCCAATGGCACAGAAGGTGAGCCAGTCTTTTTCTTTTAGTGTTTCAGAATTTGTTTTTTCTCCTTGTCGCTTTGGTGTTCTTGCAGTCAGCAAGCCATATAATGTCTTACTATTTTAAGTGTTCCGTGTTTATTCATATGGTACATAAAGGCAATGTTCAATGTTTATCAGTAGTTACTATTATCAAGTTTCAGCAATAGCTTTCATTACAAGTTTATGTTTCTTTCATGGAGTTTGAATGGACTGAGCAGGTAGTATGTGCAGAGCTTAAATTTTAAAAAAAGTCAAAAACCTGAAAAATCTAATGATGAGAGAAAAAAAGTAGGTGTTTACAATTGCCACAGTACAAAATGCAATTTTCCAGTCTTTTTTACTAGTTTGGTATTTCTTTAGGTTCTCACTTTTTGCAAGCTCCTAAGGCTATGAGAATTTTGTCAAGTGGGCTAATAAAACTGAGTGCTGAAAGTTCCTCAGGCTAGCTTGCTGCTCTGATGGAGTGGCCAAAATTCAAACAGGTGTAGTAATTCAATGGGGTAAACTGATACCTATTTCTGAAGAAGCAGTCAGGCAGTTGATAAGTTATGTTTGTTCTCAGTAGAATACTAACAACAGAACAACCTAACAGCTTTGCCAGTAATATAATACATCTATAATACATATAATAATACATATAATGAAACACAGAAGGGTTTATACAACAAGCAGCAAAAAATGCTCTTTCCTGAAGCATTTCTGTGGCAATAGTGAGAAAGATCGTATGTGACATTTGGCTGGCCGTGTGAACAGACACTTAATGCATTACTAGAAAAGGGAGTCATGCAGCTTCAGTATTGCTCTTCAGTATAAACATATAGGTAAACAGCTACAACCCTTGTAGCAAAGATATGCCTTTTTTTTCCTAAAAACTGGGTCATAGTAGGGCCGTCAGACTCTTTAGGATTATGGACATGCATTGCCTTTTTCCAGGAAAGGCACATGTCAATCAAACAGATGTTGTCCCTCCCTCAATTCCCCAAACATCTCTGTTATTCATTCTAATTGGAGTCCTTGGTAGTGGGGACGGTTTATGGGTTATCAGATTAACAGGAATTTGTGCCAGACTTGTGTGTAATTTACTTTTTGCTATTGCTATGAAAGTGTTGCTGCAATCAAATATTAAGCCATTTGAAAAAAAAAATAGCTCTTTAAAGAATAAATAAAGTGCTTACTCTGTTCATGTATTTTAAGCAGAAAAAAATTGTATGTCCATAAATGAGTCTTCTTCCTTTAAAATACACAAATATGTTATTATATTTTTATATCATATTACCAGGTATGTACCACTTCTGGTACAGGATAAAATTGCCCTTTCAAATTAAAATTCCTCTAGCTCACAGAAGCCTTTGTTGTAAACTTTGTGAGCTTTTCTACCTTCTATATAACTTGAAGGTTCTTTTGTAGCACAAAAAACAGGGGGTGTTCCTTGAAACACTGAAAGATGTTCATCATCTGACTTGACTTTTTGTTCAGCATGTAATACTGTGTGCACTCTAAGAAATTCTTAATATTACTTTGTCAGGAAATAAGGTATATATTGTATCTATCTATTAATGCACTGACCTCAGGTAGAAAATAATTTTGGAAATAATATCCCAACTTCTAGGTAGGTATCGGAGTTTATCAAAGAAAGTCAATTAAACCATGGTAACTTATTTATCTGACACTAGAATTTTACAGTTTTGGAGTAAATTCTACCCAGAAAGCTCTAACTTGCAATACATGTTTGCCTCCTGAGACAAAGCCAAACAGTTTTCTTTTGTTTGCCCTTTTCCCTCAGGTGACATGACCCTCCTCAGCACTGCAGACTGGTTGCTCAGCCCTAGCACACAGAGCCCCGCAGGTTTGGGTGCTGCAGTGGGCGCAGCAGGCGTGGGCACTCAGCATGCGATTTCAGATTTGCTCCAAAAGTGTCCCAAGCGATAGCTTGTGCTTGCTGGTTCTGCTCTAAGCTTTCTAATTTGAAAATTCCTGTCTCTGATTGCTCTTAAGTGACAAAGAAAGAAAAGTTTTTCAAAGAAACTAGTAGAATAATTTATATCTGAATGAGATGTGTGCCAAGAGAGAAAATTTGTGAGTGAAGCAGATGTCTAAGAATCTGAAGGTGGAATTTTTACTGCTAATCTCTTTTATCTTGAGAAAATGTTTTGTTAGGCTCCTTGAGCTGCTAAAGAGACTTAAGAAAAAGTGGAGTGAATGAAGCAAAAGTTTCCTATTTTTTAAATGAAGGATGAAGTAAAATTATTTTTTGTGGGATCCTTGAAGCAGAATCCTGCTGAGACACAAGTTTGATTGTAAGGATGCGGTTGTAAGGGCTCACCGAACACCTCTTCTTAGATGCTGCAATGTGGTTTGCCTGCTTGTTGCACATGGAGTGGAGATGTGTGTTGCTGGAGCTTCACATGTCAAATATAATATGTGAAACCAGCTTCCAGTCTACGATGCACACATTCTCACTAATGTGAAAGAGCCCTCCTTCTCTAGCATAAGGGATCTTCATGTGACTGAGAAGCAGGGCCTCTAGGTATTTGCATGTTATAAATATCTTGTAAAGATATGTTAAATTTTATTTGACTGTGGGTGTGATTTTGACAGGTTTCCATACCCTGAAGCACAGGATATGTTCACTAGATGAGGGGAGGGGAAGAAAAAAGAAGAAGCAGAAAAAATACCCGTCCGAAAGTGAAATGGCTCCATTTCAAACAAATGTTCATTAATTCCTCTAAGGCACATTTTCAGACTTGTCTTCTATTGATGTTTTTCTGCAAGAGGATGTGGTTGGAAGATAGCTCACATTGTTAGCTAATATTTTTAGCTTCACATTTAGCTGTAAATTTTCAAAGCACTGAATGGGGATTTAGTTGTGCAGTTGAGTCTGAATTTAATCTCTACATGCAGCTTATAAATAGTAACTCTTTGTGTGCTTAATTTCACTTTGATAGAGCAAAATTCTTCTCCTGGCCAGGCAGTATGGTCTTCATTGATGGTGAAGTAACGAGGAAATTATAGACCTTGACCAGACAGAAATTTCCCAGGATCAAATGCAGAGGAGTAACACTAAAATGTCTGGCTAAAGGCATTCAGAAAAATCAGTCCTAGTATGCCAAGATGGTGCTGATTATATAAATACTACAGTATTTGAGGTTTCCATGTTCTCCTTAAGTGTATTTCCACAACATACCCTCTATTGTAGAAAGGAGCAGACACCGGACATCATAAAAATTATGGCTCTCTATGACTTGCCTAAGAAAATCTCTTAAAAAAATATTGGAGTAGGGATCAAAATATTCATAGTTGTGCCTTATCTCTAATCTCCCTTTGTCAGTGAATTGCCATGGTGGTTTGATACTGAAGGAGTTAAAGGAACAATAACAACAGAAGCTCATAAAATTGCCATTCATTAAGTTTTATCAGACAGCTGGTGGCTATTCCAACACCAGTGCCCACTTTGGTAGATACCCTTTAGAGGGAAAAGGCCATGAGTAATCAGTAAATTTGAAAGGAGCAGGAAATCTGTTTTCCATAGCAGACAACTCCATCCAGTTTCTGCCTATGGTGATCTTTACTTTTATCTAAAGAATGTAAATCAAATCTGATGGATGGTATAGAGTGAGAAACAGAAGCCTGCAGCCCATCGTGATGATGTTGTATGAAACTGGAATGGAACAGAATGGATGAAGACTGGGCAAAGGAGCTGTGATTTTCTGAGCAACTACTTAATTCATTTAAGGAGTACAGGCCTGCTACTGCCCTTTTATTTGAGCCTTCAAGAGGGAAGGAGGGAAGGCATTGTCATATCAAGTGGGAAGGGAAAATGGATAACAAATTGAAGATCAGATTTTCAAAGATACATAGGAAGGGAGGCTTCAAAGGGAGTTGGACATCAAAATTCCTTTGAAAAAAAATGATTCTCACTCTTTGAGTACCTGCTGCAACATGAGAATGAGATCTCACACAAAGGCAGTCAAAGCTCTCCACTACGAGACTATCTGATGTGTGGCCATTAGAAAGGTTGTTTTAAGTCTGGTGAACATAAATCCATCTTCAGGGTTTCAAAAGGCAGCACTGTGTGGTATGTTTGCTGTCAAGTTGCAGTATTACAGAATGGAGAAAAAATTATTTTCAGTATTTCCTAAAGTAATGGGGAGTAAGATGTTGAAATCCATAGAGAGGGTAGAGCTGGTTGTTATGGCAAGTGATGTAGATTTCTCTAAATAAATTATATTTCTATAAATTATATTTCTTGTAATTCTAGCAATATTTTGTAGCACTCAAAATAGTATTTTAGTATTGCAATTAAGCAATTCATATTGGCAATGAATGTTTTTTAATTTATTCCTATGTTTTTATATTTTTCATATTTTTCTATGCTTTGGAGTACAAAGTTGTGGTAGGCGATGGTAATCAGACAAAATGATGCTTTTTTTGTTGATGGTTGGATTCTGGTACCTTTTAATTACTCATTTCTGGAGTTCCTGCTAATTATGTATGCTGAAGTTTCTATACTTTTGTCTGCAGTAAGAAGCTTGATGGTATGAAACTTGTAATTGATACCTCCATATTTAGACATCCTGAAATAATAGCATACTAAAGGTAGATGTAATGTTTGCCTTTAAGTAGGGTATTAGCAGAAAAAGCTGTGGATTCCTTACTCATCCCAGAAGAGTGCAAGAGAACAGTTGTTTGGCCATAGGCAAAAATTGCAGAGGTCCTGGGCTCCCAAAAGCAAGCTGGCAGTCTGTAGAGGCTAGTATGAGTCTTCAACTTGATGTCACTTCTGAAGGACAAAAATGAGATACAGCAGGTTTATGTGAAGGAAAGGGGCTGGCTTGGACTGTCCTTTCTTCCCTCCTCTCCACCTTTTTCTCCTTGCTGTATGACATTGGCTTCCTTCCAGACTCTTTGTCTTACCTGTGCTTTTATTCTCCTGCTTCCCCAAGAGTCTTTCTGTCTGTTCTGAGCATATGTAGCATAATGCTCTATTATTCCTCTTTCATAGGTACTTGGCTAGTGAGATGACTTGTCCACTTCTCTGCTGACTCAGTTGAGCAACTCCTTTTGCAAGGTCTTGGGGAGGAGACTGGCTAATAAATATTTATGTATTTACTGTCTTTTCTTTTTGTATGTATTTATATCCATTTTTGAAAGATTCTCTATTTTGGTTTCCTCCATAAGTTTTTCCTGAAAGAAAGGACCTCATTTATGTGATAAGTTAATAGCAATACTGGTTCCCACAGGCATTTGAGGGAGACAAAACACTCCAAATGGCAAATTACTTTACAAAAAAAAAAAGGAACATCTTGGAATTATTTTAATATAATTTATTTTTGCAAGCTTCTCATATAGATGTTCACAGCACATGCTGTTTCAGATTGTGGATGAAGTCTGGTGGTGTGAGAGCACCCTCTGAGTGTGTCTGAGGGTCCCACAGCTCCACATGCACAGTGGTTGTGCACAGGCTGTGGGATTTCAAGGAACTGTGAGGATGTCCACTAGTTTACTGAAAACTGTAGGCACAACACATCATTCTAGGTGTGGTGTCTTTCCAGTGGGACCAGCCTGTTATGCACGTGTACAATTGTGTGATTCCAAACACAAACGTCATATGAAATGTCATATGCCATATGCCTGGCCAGTAATACAAATGAGAAGGAAATCCAGCCCCAGCTGTCACTGTGCACCTGCAGAAACTCCAAGGAACAGAAGTAGAACATCTTAGTCAAAGATCACACCTTAGTAGGGTGGTGTTTGAAGAGCCTTAGCAACTTCAGACTTGTGACTTGATGATTTAGCATTTGCATTTGCATCTTATAATCTTCTGATGGGTTTTGCTTGTCCTAAGTAGACAAGCATGAAACTTGGTTACACTTCGGGGTTAGCCATGTCATCTGACCCTGGTCAGTGAGTGAAGTACCCATGCTTCCAGGTTTGATGAAACAAGCTAGGGAATTTGCTGCTGCTGGAGCTGGCTGGAGGGGAATGGAAGCTAGCACTATCCCTCTTTGTCCAGGTGAATTTAAGTCTGTCAGTCCTGGAGTTCAGACCCTGGCCAAGTTATTTCCCATTAATGGAAAGTCCCACCTGCTTTGTCATTGTGCTTCTGTCTTCATGAGTTAGTCTTGTGTCTTGTACACCTAAATGTCAGAGCAGGCTTGACTTCTACATGCTGCTCTCCTGCTCCCTTGAAGAAGTCCATGTTCCCAGAAGGCAGTGAAGAAAACCTTCTTTGCCATTAATGGCTGGGTCTGTGATGTTTTTTGGTCATTCTGTCTGGCTTTGGTTAAAGAATATGAAGACTGCTTGGGAATGCTGCAAACTGTTAAACATGCATGGTCAGACTCCCAGTTAAAAAGAGGAAAAGAAAAAAAGGAAATAGAATAGTCCATGACACCTCTAAAAGGATTGGTTTTGGATATATGCTGCCTCCATTTTCAGAGCAGAGACACAAACATTTGGTATAATTGGACATGTGAGTGTGAAGGGGTAAGAACCTTAGCTTGATTCAGATGCTCTCATCTCCTAACTGCAGTGAATGAGACTGTTTTAACCCATGACTGTACCTGTCAAAAAAAATCCAAGTTGAATCTTGCTTAGCAGCTACAAATACTGTCCAACCTTGTCTCTATACAGATGTTTTTGAATTTTCTTTCTGATTTTGCACTGTAGCTGTGACACCATTTCTTTGTAAATTTAAGGTTTTTACTTCTAGGTGAGCAGGTACAAGGATGTTAAAGGTGTTTCACCTGAAATGGATAACATAAGAGCAAGATGAGGGTGATGGGGGTGTATGTGGTGAAACCTAAGTGTTAGCCACAGCCCAAATACTGGAGAAGTTTTGAAGCCTCTTACATCAGAGGAGGGGAAAGCAGGGAACAGTCTGGGCTTGAACTAGAATGTGCTGCTTTGAGCAGGGACTTTCTTTGAAAACCATACAAAAATTTAGGCTGGAAATTACCTTCTGGTAGTTTCCAGACAATGAGATTCAGGAAGAGTTCTCTGCTTTGAGAAGCAGTAGCAAGTAAGTTTATCAGGCTTCATGGTCAGAAGCTGATGATTTGATAATCTGTGATGGGAAGAGACAATAATATCCTGGATAGGAATTAGTACAACCGAGTAACCTGTAACCTTTTTATAATTGCAAGGTTCTTCACTACAGTTTGAATAAAATAATGGAAAATCATCAGCTTAGAGGTTCAAGATAGAATTTTCATCTTGTTAGTGACAACTATCTTTAAGCTTCCAGGTGAACTCTGAGCTTCTAGTGAGTACAGAAAGAGGATGGTGTCAAGCAAAACAGTATGTGAAGAGCAACTGATACATAAAATACTTAATCAAGATTTACGTGGTGTTTAGCTACTACTATTATTTGAAGATCAGACAAGCCAAAATAGGGCAAGAGATTATGTTTTTATGTATGTCTGTAAACAAACTAACCACTACACTTTGTTGAGTCTCTTTGTAGCCCATGAATACTGAGAGCTGTCAGCCAGGAATAATTTCATTTTGCCCACTCATTCATTTTACCCACTTATTTGTATAATACAAAGAGCATAATATTATAGTGTTAATTCAATCTTAAAACTGCACAATTAAAACCAATTCAATTAGTCAGGCATGTTTGCAATATTTCTATTCTGATTTAGTGTATATGGCATAGCTGTTAACAAAGATGAGTTCAGTAGAGCAAGCCTTATATGTATTTAATGTAATAAAAGCAATTTTTAAAAGATATTTTAAAACCTTATTTTTTCATGCTTGAAGGTGCAATCTTTATGAGGTATTTCTACAATTTCTGTGTTAGGAGTAGCCAAATATTAGATCTTTAAATCCATATTTAAAATAGCCAGCATCTCATTCCTCATAACACTCTTTACTGATATATATACCAGGAACTGCATGACAAGCTGTGAACTCAGAAAGTTGTTACTTGGCCAATGAACCACATGAACTTGTGGGTTCTGGTCTGAAGTTCTCTCTCTCAGTGGAGTTCAGAAGCTGCCATGTAAGTAATTTTTTAACCACGTTTTGCTATACAGCTGACAAAACAGGGCACATTGCACTTGCAATCTCTAAGTTCCTTTAGAAGAAAAATCTTGACAATCAATATAACATTAGCTCAGCAATTGTGATATCTCTGAATTTTTGTGCTTTTTTCTCCAAGCTAGCATTTGTGCTATTATCTGCTACTCCTATTTTTTCTATTGCTCTGTATGTTGTTTTCTTACGCAGTTTCTTTTTAAATCTTTTTAGATTCTCACAAATGACTAGAAACAAAAAATAAGGAGGAAAAACATCTCTTTGTTAGATTTAGTTTCTTAAGCTCCTTGGTATATAAATCAAATCTAAATCACTGGTTCTAAATAAACACTGAATTTTTGCAGAAGATAAGGCAGTCTTCTTCTTGAACTTCTTATTGATAATCTGTTTTATTACATGAGTGGTTTGGGTGGCCCTAAAGCTTGGTAGTACATTGCTAAATCAGAGTCTGTCTCTAGACTTCAAGTCTGATGATTCTGCACCTCTGTAAAGGTCAGTTTTGATAAAGGAGCAGCAGAAATGGGAACTTTCCTGTGTTACTTTCCATGGTCTCTGCCACAACTGAGCATGGTGTTGTTGGCTGTTACTGGCAAGCTTGCAATGTGTGCTGTCCAGATGTGGCAATATTCCCACTCCTTTCCCAGTGTCATCTTGTGAAAGCTTAGGACATATTGCAGAAATGTTAATTGTCATGGAAAATGTGAAGAGCTGGAATCCAGAGCACCCGTAGGCAGCATGTGGCAGGGTGAGATCTGTGCCCGACCAAAGCCTGGCTTCCTTGGACAGCTCCATATGTCTCTCATCATAGACATGGATGACTCATGTGCTGCTGGGACAGACTGTGAGACTTGTATCCTTAGGCAGTCCCTTTGCAGTTCTCTTTCCCCATGATCCTGGGATGAAATATGCTCCCTTGCAGGTCAGTTTTTGCCTCGGACAAACAAGAGACCTTCCTTTAAAGTAAGAATACATGTAAATGTTTCCAGCAGCTAAACCCATGGCTATTCTCAGTTTATTTCTTTGAATAGTGAGATTTCATCCTCTTAAATGTGCTTAGGCTGATAGAAGGAAATACACAGATAGAAGGACATTTTCAGGCATTTTGATTAAAGTGCTTGGGGAATGGAGAGTTTTTCAGGACCTCTTCACCTTTATTAAATTCCCAACTGTCTGTGACACAAAGGTTCATTAAGGTTATGGTTGTTTCTAAAGGCAGCATGATAAAGCACGTTTATTATCACCCAAGTCATGGGTATCCAGATTAGGAATAATGGGAACATCCTTTCTTATATCCTGTTTTTCTTGTATTCAGGAGATTAAACAGCTGAGAGAGAAGACAATTTTTTTATGAAAAATTGTTGAGCACCTCAATCATCAACTGGAATTCATTCCCATCAAAAAGGCACTGCATTGTATTTCATGTTTTCCTGATCTTCAAAAGTAGTATGTCTAGTAAACAGCATTCAGTTTTAAACTAAGTTGCACAGAAATATTGCTCATTAGCTACAGAGACAGAAATTCCATTTTGATGATGTTTTTTCTGAAAATGGTATCTTGAACAAGGATCCAGAGAGGTGCTCAGAGGCCCATTCAACCGTGGAACATTTCCAGTGATGGGGCAGCCACAGCTCCTCCGGGCAACTTGTTCCTGTGCCTTACTGCCCTCAGAGTAAAGAATTTCTTCCTGATATTTAATCTAAATGTACTCTCATTCAGTTTGAACCCATTCCACCTCATTCTGTCACTACCTATCCTTGTAAAAAATTCCTCTCCATCCCTCTTGTATGTACCCTTCTCACAACTAGGTCATCCCAAAACCTTTTCTATCAATCCGAAATCCCTTAGCCTTTCCTTGCAGGGGAGGTGCTCCACTCCTCTAATCATCTTGGTGTCCCTCTCTGGACTTGTTCCAACAGGTTGATGTCCTTCCTGTGCTGGATGCAGTACTCCCAGTTGTGTCTCAAAGAGCAGAGCAGGGGGCAGAATCCCCTCCCTTGCCCTGCTGGCCACGCTGCTTTTGATGCAGCCCAGGATACAGCTGGGCTTTCTGGGCTGCAAATGGGCATTGCCAGCTCTCATGTAACCTCTCATCCACCAGAAATCCCAAGTCCTTTTCAGAAGGGCTGCTTTTTATCTAGAACAAATGATGGATGCTATGCTTTTCTATATTGTGTGAACCCTAGCATAGTCTTCAGACTGCTAATTTGCAGTGATCCAAAAATGAGGAATAAGGCATATTGTTTCTCCAATAGAGAAAAGGAAGAGTTTGGAGAAAGCACATACTGAAAGCTTCCACCCTTTACTCCAAGTTAGGTTGATCTGTCTTATCTTCCTCTCTTTTCCCCCACCACAGATACCAGCTATAGAGGAAAGCATCTTTCATTGTTATTCCCAAAAGTATAATTGCATTATGGAAATTAAATTCAGAGGACTTGCAAATTCTGGGGGAACTCAGAGTAGTCTATGAGAGAAGAATGAGTCTGACTGTAAAATGTAGCTGTGATAACCTTCTAAGAAAAAGCAGAAGATAATGTAGATGCTATAATTTTTCATATCTAGACTGACAAACTGTAGAACATGCTGTGAAAGTCTGGTAGTTTCTGAAAAAATACTTGTGATAGACACTTTGCAATAAGTATTTCGTTGTATCTGTGTGTTAGACTTTCAGTATTTAGTCATTAAATGGATGGTGAATAACTTACATGCCATGGTTTTAATACCTTTGTATTAGAGTTATGGTTCAGATCATGAGTGCACTTTTGAAGTGAACCTCGTGGCCACCTTTTCTTACCACATTAATTCCCCTTAGGGAGTCTCTTGGACTTCACTTGTTTCAAAAAAGCTTTGCAGAAGTACAGCTAATGTTCTCAAGCTGAATAACCCCTCTCAAAAATACCTAACCTCTGGACACTGGACCCTCTGCACCAGCCATTTCATTTCATGAAACTTTCCTAAATGGACTGCACTGCTTGTGAAAGATGATACAGCAGTTTTGTGTGCAGCTAAGCACTGACCTCCCAAGTTATCAGACAAAAATCCTGCATGAGAGTCAAAAGAAAATAATGGATGATTAGTAAAATCTTGGGAGATTTCTTACAAATCCCATGGAGGAGGCGTGTTGAAGGCAATAGACATGCAGAAATAAGAATTTGGATTGGGAATGAAAGGAAAGGTCTTCAGTGAAAAGAGAGAAGTCTCTCTGCCTCACCTTTTCCAAAGTTGGTACCAAAAGGTTCCTGCTAATGATGGTTGTAATTCCTGAATAGACACGTATAGACAAACATACAGGCACTCACGTATGCATGTGTGGTGACACTGAGGCTTTACATGTCAAATGTGGTGCAGTTTACCTTGGCTTTGTCAGTTTGGCTCCCAGCAGTGTTAGAGAACTGCCTCACTAAAAGGTCAGGTATGCACCAGCGCTGGCGCGTGGGCAGCGGCGTCTCTGTGTGTGTCAACCAGGGCAAAAGGGGGGATGTTGATAGTAAGACCAGCTCTGTTGTTTTCTGAAACATCATCCTCAGTTGCTTTTGGCATGCTGTAGCCCCAAAAGCCAGGTGTGTAAAAATGGATTTTAGGGATTGCCATGATGTTCTGCTAACTCTCTGGGAGTAGCTATTGGTGCCTGTTTTACATCCATGCCAGGTCAGCCCCATCCTTGCTCTTTGGATCAGGATATTCTCCTGATCCAAGCATTACAGAGTTTGCACTGGACTGACAGAAAGGAAAATTGTTTATTTACTTGAGGATTTATTAAAAGGCATTAATTGATTATTAATTATGAATCAGCATGAGCCAGGAGATAATCTCTTGGTGTCTTTCTTTTCTACTCTCAGATAGCCGTGTTATGTTGTGGGTGCAGGGGGTATAAAATGTTTTAAAGCATTCTTTGAAGTATATGGTGAGACTGTGTTCCCCTTTTTTTATTCAGGGTTGTTGTGTATAAAGTTGGTTTTCATTTTGAGAGAAGAAATCCACCTTGAGGAAAGTGTTTTACTTCATCACAAATCCTTAGTTTTCCTCTGAAAATTTATTTAATTGGAAACAAAATTTGAACAGCCCTCAGCAAAACCCATTTAAAAATTATTTCCTCTTTTGTCTTATTCAGTTTGCTGTCTTTCAAGCCTGTAAATGCTGTGTGACCTGATCTAGATGTGGATCCTTATTGTTGGGTCTGCAGGATTAAGAGGAATCAGGACAGGTGCAGAGAGTTGCATGGGGACTTCTGGTTCATTACAGTGGCTCTTATTCCTTGGGGACAGGAATAACCCTCTTGATCATCTTATATTGATGTGTAAATCATAGCTGCCAGTATTTTGCATTGTTTGTATACACAAATACATAACATGCAAAATATCCATAGCCATGATTTAGAACGTTTTTGGCAGATTTTTGTTTTATTGAGTTTGTATCTGTAGTGAGTGTGTGTGCATGCACATGCAAGAATATTAGGAGCATATAGAATATCTCCTGTTTATATTTCTGTAGTTAAAACAGAACCAATGAACAGCAGTGAGATCGCTACTACTACTACCACAGACGGGTCTTTAGACAATTTCTCAGGATCAGGTAAGGAATAAACAAAAGTTTTAACCTCAGAATTTTTTCGTTTATTATTTTCTTATCCTGCACGGTCTAAACCTGTGCACATCTCTAAAAAAGCCTTTTGCACTTTCCAGCTTATACTTATTTCTGTTCATTTTAGTCTAAGTCAACAGGAGTTTTCCCCAAGTAAGGAGCATTACATTATCAGGCTTATTAATGTCCATTGGTGTCTTTGGTGGGAGTCTCACTAGGGAGCATTCTGGCCCAGGGTAATTACTTTGTGTTTTCTGTGAGTAAACCTCTGTGACTATTATTCTAATTGAGGGGTAGGTCTTCCTCACTTACTGTAATTTATTATTACCAAGACATTCATTCTTTTGTCAGGCTTCTTTTCTTCATGGAAGCCAAATGCATCTTAGGTTCTGACAGCTTACAAGCACTGTGAGAACAGCCTAAGGTGTTTGCTCAGTTTTGCACACCTGAGGACTAACTGTGGTACTTCTAGCACATCATTTTTATGGTGCAAATCAAATCAAAAGAATGATCTAATAATATATTGTGGGATTACATTTCCATAGTAGCAAAATTTGACATCTTGAAACCAGTCTGACTGCTTAGTAGCCAGCCCTTTCCTGGTCTTGTCACAGCCTCTGTTTTCTGCACAGGCTGTTGAGTATGAAAGCATCAAGCCTGAAAGTCCAAAGTAAGGTTTCTAAGGTATTTTAACTTTCTGAAAGAAGAAAATACAATGTGTAGCTAATGGTAGCTACATACATCTGTGGTGATCTGACTAAAGGTGGGACTGCAACATTTGGCAGTTTTGCAGCCTCATAGGCCACAGAAAAGAAAAATTACTGGGTGGAGAAGGCACAGAAAGAGGCTCCCTGCTTCCCTCCCAGAGTGTAAAGATGATGGATTTTCCCTGTAGCTGGCCAGGAAAGGGGTAGCTGGCGAGGGGTAATTATGAGTGCCTTGTTTATTTCCAAGTACTTAGCAATAAGGCCTGTTGTTTCTCGGGCTGTCTGATTTTACAGTAGTCTCATAACCTGCTGCTGACCCTTTCCTGGCAAAGGCTTCCAAGCCCACCTTGGGACCTTGAGGAGAAGTGACACCCAGACAGTAACCAGAGAGGGAAGGGCTCCCAAGAATATTGCCCTGAGCAGAGTAGGCCAGCACAGCCGCCACGCTCCGCGGAGCACCCAGAGGTGCTGACAGCAGTGGGCTGGGCTGGTGAGAGGCTG
>NW_008237435.1:2145247-2159883 GCF_000691975.1 Corvus brachyrhynchos
TCCTCTGCCTGCGTGTTTCACTAACAGCATCTGTGCCTTGGACATCTTTATGCAACACTGATTTGAAGGTCTGAAAGCATTTTAGACAGCAGATGAGGTGGAAGAAAATAGAAGTGTAATAAGGTAATACATAGTCTGTATTAGGAATTTTTTTTTTTTTAAAAAGAGGCGCGTGCTCTGAAGAGGGCCATATGTTTTCAATCAAGGCATGCATAAAGCTCCTTCATAAAATGTAGGTCTTAAAAATCCTAAAAGTTAATAAAATGTTGCACTTGAGATATCAACAATCCTTTGAAAATACGAAGGGAAATGTTTCCATTAGGAAATAGGTTGTTTGCATTGAAAATGTTGCCTGTGTGCAACCAAAGAATAAACTATGGCTCAGGAGGTGTACAAAGGGGCAATTTAGTATTTGAGATTTGCAATCAAGATTTTAATGTTAAGCATTCTTGTATAGTTCCTCATAAAATATTATTTTCTATCTAAGGTATCAATAATATTTGAATTTAATTAAAATCTTGTTAATACTCTGAAATTCTATTAGGAAAAATAATATTTATCTTTGGTGTGTGTATTTACACTTCTGTATGCTTTCTTTTCTCCTTGGTGCAGCAATTGGAAGCAGTGGTTTCAGCCCAAGACAAACACACCAGTTCTCCCCACCACAGATTTACCCTTCCAAGTATGATATCTTTTTAAAATAATAATAGTAGTAGTAATAATAATAACTGGAATAGGCAGATTTTAACCTCATTTAAAATAATAATTGAGTCCATCTGTTAAGCCATAATTTAAACCGCAGCAGCTTCTAGGGGAAAAAAACATTTTTTTTTTAAATGCTAAGAATGTATTTGAAAAATATTTGTAAAGTTCTTATTTCATTTATTCTTTTATTATTGATTCTTACTGTTTTGTCTCTTAAAGTTTCTGTTGTCTAGCACAGCCTATGATTATGTGTTAATGAAGCAGCAGGATTATAATAAGGCTAAAAATAAGTACACACATGTCTGTCTAATGCAGTGTCTGTCCTATTTTCTGTCATTTGTAATCAATAGCAGACCCTACCCACATATTCTTCCTACCCCGTCTTCACAAACGATGGCTGCTTATGGGCAGACACAGTTTACAACGGGAATGCAACAAGCTACAGCCTATGCCACTTACCCCCAGCCCGGCCAACCCTATGGAATCCCTTCATATGGTAAGAAATCACGTCCGTGTTACTTTATTCCTGAGGTAAATGTTTTTTAGATCAAGGTTATGTGACCCTCAGGTTAGTACTTAATGGGACAGCTGTGCTCTAGAGCATTTCTTGTGGAACACTGTAAATTTTCCCCCCTTGGAATGAGTGGTGTTTAATTTATGTATTAACAAGCTACAAAGGTACTCAAGAAGACCCATTTTGGGATCGGGGGGAGAGGTTCGTTAGCTTTTTGTTGGTGACATCAAAAATACAGCACTGAAGTGGGAAGAGGGATCTCTGTGCTTCCATTACACAGGCCCAGCCCCTGGCTACTTGCTCAGGGCTCTGCTCCCCAGCAGTGCCGGAGGTTACGTGGGGACGTAAAGGTCTGAATTTCAGCTGATACAGATTACTGGAACACAGATGAATCTGCGAGGCTGTGCTGATTTTCAGCAGGCAAAAAAACTGATTCAAAAATGCCTCCATCAAAAAAATCTCACTTTCCAATGTTTTAAAACTCCCTGGAGGTGAAAATTGAGGTAAATTGCCACTGAAGGTCTGTCTGCTCGATGAAGGAGATAGTACTAAATAGCAAATATTTCCAAAAAAATTTAATTTAAAAACAAGCTGCCGTGGGTGAGACCATTTTCCTGCCAGACTGTCTGCTGGCAGACCACATAGCAGTGCAGCAGCGAGGATGCATTATTAGAAAATAGGTCTTATATTCCTCTGGGGGAATATATTAAAATTATACAATCCACATGCTTTGAGAAGTATATTTTGTAAAAATACATTCAAATAATGTAAGTTTTATACAAAAAGGACAGAACGCACCATACAAACTGTTCACTTTAAAATTGTTAAAAGTTTTAAGTGAAAAACTGGTGAATCTTCCATCTTGAAGTCTGCAAGTTGAAAATCCACTGGCTCTCAAGTATATCCTAGGGCAGATTATGGTGAACAGTAGGTTCACCATACATTCTTATTTCCCCATGCTTTAAAATAGGGTTCTAAGTATAAATTGGATGTTTCAGTTCTAGTTAGAATCCACATATTTTAAGCTTACACCGTGAGCTGGGGAATCTTAGACACACGCATGCACATATACACACCCAAGAGCTCCTGCTGATGAGAGCTTGTCTTCTAATTCCATCTGGATCAGGTGGGGTGATAACAGACAACCCTTTTCCCCACCCTGCTTTTCTTGACCTGTTTCTCCTGTGGACACCTCATGTTCATACTTGGCTGACTGCAAGGCTTGGGCAGCCCAAACAGTGACTTTTTTGTTTTTTGCTTGCTTCCTCTGGATGAAATCCTGACCTCACTGAAGTCAACTCTAAAATTCCCACTGACTTCAGCCAGGCCTTGATTTCCCTACTTGAGTTTAGCTGTCTCACTGTCGTCGGAGCTGTAATTGAGAGTTGCTTTACTTGGCAACTGCTTGTAGGGGTTAACATGCTTGCCTGCTCTTTTGTTTTGGTTTAGTTTTTTGCCTAGTCCATCCCCCATGCCTAGGACTTCAGATAAATTTACAATGTTTTACATTGCAGAGCTGCTTTTGACCACTGAAATCCTCAGCTCCTGAGCCAAGAGGGTTTTTATGCATTTCGTTCTTTTCAGAAAATGCCTTGTGGCTAGTGCTAAGGTGTTCCTTGCTGATGTACTTTATAGGAGTAATATTTAAAAGCAAATAACTATTTAAAAGTTTTGGGACCTAACATATTTTTTTCCATATTTAAGGCATGACATATAATCTGTTCTCCCAAATGAAATTATGTGGGGAGCATTAGGACTCTCATTTGCAACAGGCAAGAACTGAAGCCTTGCTTAAAGCCAAAACTCTACTCTTTGATCCGCAGTTTAGACCCCATGTACCCTCTGTCTTGCCTTTCTTTTGCCCAGGCAGAAATCTTACAGCAGTATAAAGGGAGAAGACTTATGCCTATGTGAAAGGAAAAACTGAGTTGAGGCCTCTTTCTTTTTGTTTCTTTACTCTGGTTCTACTAGAAGAAAGAGTATTCATGAGTTCCTGTATCAGCCTGCCTCAAGTTTTCTCTCTAGAGTGGAGTTTGGGAAGGTCCTGTCTCAACTGCACCTCTAGCCTGTTCATTTTTCCAGTTCCCCACCTCCACAGTCATGCAGCCATGCAGGCAGGAAGGGGGGTGGAGGGGAATGCCATTGACAGCTGCTGCCCTGGGGCTCCTGGCTCTGCTTCATCTGCAAAGCCCCTGAGGAGGCTGGAGAATTTCCTGAAGCTCTTTCCTCCTGCCTGCTCCAGCACCAGCATCTAGCAAAGGCTTTGCTTGCCAGCTTCTTTACTTTCCAGATCCTGGCAGTCCCCTTGTGTCACTGTCCCTTCCCACTTCCTTGAGTACATTAGACTTGGGAGCATCGAGGTTTGATGAGTGAAGGCTTTCTGGATAAGAGCAAGTGTGAGAGCAAGTCCCAGGAGATGAAAGGCTCTTCATAGCATGGAGGTTTGCAAAAGGGCATGTCAGTGCCAAGTTGTCTTCACTCAAGTGTCATCCTCCTACTGCTGCTTTTGATCATCTCCTCCTGCTCGGACTGAGATAGAGAGTTGGATCAGGCTGTTAAAGGAAATTTAGGCTAGAAATTTAATACTTGATTTAGTTAAACTTTCTCTAAGCCATATTTAATCAGCATTTCAGAAGTCCTTAAACAGACAACAAATAGGGATTGTTGATACCAAATCATCCATAGCAGGAGTTTCCCCTTGAAAATGAGGTGTCAAGATTCGTCATTTGAACTGCTTAATTGTAACATGAAACAGAAGAAGCAAGTAAGCATCAGGGGAAAACAAGCAAACAGGGTTAGTCTGGCAGTTGGAGGCCTGGCAGAAGGAATTAAGGGTAATCAATGACAGCAGCTGAAAAGTAATTATTTAGATGGCAGAGAATATGCTGCCATTTGTATACAGGGAGGTATTGAAGTTTTGCCAACACAGTAGCTTCTGAGCCCTCTCCTACCTTGAAACACTGTTGAATATTGTCTAAAGAAAAATCCAACCAGGAAATGGACCTTAGATTAACAGTAATTTTCAAAGGAATGTTACTAATTCACACTTAGTTAATTCAGTTCAAATATTTTTGGTTTCAGAACAATGAGGTATCACTGAATGCCACAACGAAACCTAAGAATATTGTATCACTTTTCCATTACTTTGGCTATAATTATTTTTAAATGGTAGTTCATGTTGGGACAACTTTATAATTAAAACTAAGAGACAGAGTCTGAATTGTGTGCATTTCCTCAGTATTTTGCTTCCTGATATTTGCTGCTCATTGCCTTACAAATTGAGGGAAGAATCACTGAAACTGGGTAGCAAGTCATTCATTGATCAGACTTTGCATTCTTTTATAACTAAATTTAGAAATGAGAGAGTAATGTGGTGTGTAATGGATTTCCCCATCAGTGCAGATTAATGACTCTCTGCTATGCTTTTCCCAGTTCAGGAGATTGCTTCAGGAATAGTTCCTGTCTGTTAGGTGCTTTTTTGTTAAAAACTGAATTAGTGTTTAATTACCTTTGTAAAATCATCATTGTACTTAATACTGCTAGTTCTCTTTATCCACTTCTCATTCCTTAGAAAACTGTTCTTGGACCTGTGTAATTTTCATGTAGGAGTATTATACAATGCAAATCTCAGTTATGTCATTAATGGGTAGATGGCAGGAGAGCTTGGCTATGCTATGCTTCATTAAATTCATATAAAGTTGCTAATCTACCTCTGTGTAATGTCATGAATATATGGAAAAGTTTGCCTCTGGCAGGAAAGGAAAAAGGAATAATGCAACTTCCTGTTCATGTATAAATTTCTTTTGCAGTTATTGGAAACACAGTTTTGGATTTAACCTCTCCCTGGTGAACTTCAGTTTTCCACATGCTTTTAGACTGCCCTTACCCTATTCATTTGTGCATGCTCTCAATATTTGTTCTGTCAGGCAAGAAGAGTAGGTATATGTTAAAATTGCTGTTAATTAAGTGATTTTGTTTTCCATCCCTCTTTGAATATGAACAAATAGATTTGCTGTCACTAACTGATTTAGGTGCATTGTGGGCAGGCATCAAGACAGAAGGTGGATTGGCACAGTCACAGTCACCTGGACAGACAGGATTTCTAAGCTACGGTGCCAGCTTTAGCACACCTCAACCTGGACAGGCTCCCTATAGCTACCAGATGCAAGGTCTGTATAAACAGATGTTACCATTAATTGGATATAGCTAATGCTATGGTGGGTTTTTTTCCCTCCTTATTTTGTTTTATTCCTAGAATAAAAATGAATGTTTTCTTGGGCACTTAACTGATTTTATTGCAGTTGGAGATGAAATGATGATTGCCTTTGCTGAGAGAGCAACAGGCCAGCTCTCAGCAGTCTGGAAGATCCCTTGCTTCATTAAATGTTAAATAGTGAAGTGTTCTAGTGTTATTATAGTAAAAATGTATCTCTGAATAGCAATAGTTTAGCAAATAGTGAATGAGACAAAGCTAGTTCTGGAAAACGTGTCAGGATTATGAATTTAGGAAGTGCCAAATATAATTTGACACCTGAGCATGTTTGAGGAGGGAGAAGAAGATAAAAATACTTACTGCAGCTGTGGAGGTAGCTAAGTAATGATTGAAGTCTGTTTCTTTGAAGTCTATTTAAAAGTCGTAAGTCTTTGTATGTGCAGGCTATTATTATCAATTACATTTTGTAGCCTTACTTGCCTGTTTAGTTTACTTAATGTCTTTCCACCTTGTTCTCCCAATTCCTTTTCCCTCTTCCGTATTGAGAATTCACTGGTTGTGCCTGGTTCTGGATTGCTCACCGCTTAACAGATATTTTGAAAAATCTTTGTTTACCAGAAATAGCTAATTTGGGATGTCTGCTGCAGGCCTTTTCAGCCTGAATTTGGCAGTAGATATCAGGTGTGTTGCAGATTTTGGAATTGTTGAAATAAGTGATCAATCACAGAAACAGACCACATATTTTTATAAGTTTAGCACCTTTATATATTATCAAGCTCAGTTTAAACTGTATGCCATCAGGTAAACACTCCATGAAATGTCTTGAAGCAGAAGTGCTTTCAGAGACTAAGTGAGTGAGATTTTGCTTTTGTTCCACAGTTTTAAGGGTATATTGATCCAGTCCTTTGCTCAGACATGAGAGATGTGTTTTTGTTGCATTTTTTTTTCAAATCCCCTTTTGAGCTGTGTGTTGAGTAGCTCCATAGGGCAGAAGTGACCATCTGACATCTGAAGTATTGCTGACTTGTAGTGTGGTCTGACAAGTAAGAGGGACAGGACCAGAGTAGCATATGGATTTTCATCTACATGCTGAATAGTGATGGTCTTCTCCTCATCAGAGTAAATATAACCAAATCAAGTTACTGGTTTAGCTTTCTGCAGACAGCTACACAAAAACCTCAGGAAACAAACACACCTCCACACCCACCTCCACACCCACCCCCCCACACCCCCCAAAAAAAAAATCCTGCCTCTCTGTAGGAGAGAGCTCAAAATATTTGCCAGCAGCAGCTACAATGATCTTCTGAATCAACATTTCAGCTTTTAAGGAACTGATAATTCACAGTAGCTAGGAAATAATGTTATTGAAAAATCATGTCTGTGCTGCCTATAATTTCTATTGCAGTAGTACCTTCATGCCATAGTCATATACTGGGATCCTGTTGTGCTAACTTCTACAGGCAAATAAAAATATAGTCCCCATAGAAGTTGGAGGCTAAAATAAAACACACAGGCTAGGAGGGCTTAATGTAACAATAAAGCTGACACTGTTTATGTATAAGAAACAGTTGGCACCCCATAAAAAAAAAAACACCCTGCCTCTCTGTAGGAGAGAGCTCAAAATATTTGCCAGCAGCAGCTACAATGATCTTCTGAATCAACATTTCAGCTTTTAAGGAACTGATAATTCACAGTAGCTAGGAAATAATGTTACTGAAAAATCATGTCTGTGCTGCCTATAATTTCTATTGCAGTAGTACCTTCATGCCATAGTCATATACTGGGATCCTGTTGTGCTAACTTCTACAGGCAAATAAAAATATAGTCCCCATAGAAGTTGGAGGCTAAAATAAAACACACAGGCTAGGAGGGCTTAATGTAACAATAAAGCTGACACTGTTTATGTATAAGAAACAGTTGGCACCCCATACTGGTTATCTAACAGTTCTAAAGATGTTTTTTGTAAGATACCGAGGAGAGGGATGTCAATATAAAGGGATTTTAGGCAGGAAAGGGAAATAGTTTTGCAGATGTCTATGGGAAACTCATTCTATAGACAGAGGGAAGAAGGAGCAGCATAGGATAACACAGAGAGTGCTTGGAAAATTTTAAATGAATGCTGTAAGTAATGTGAATGCTGGCATTAGTAGTGCAAAGCTAGGACTCTGTCAATAGTGTGCATAGAGTCTGCCATAAAAGGTATTGCTTTGTTTTTTTGCTTTATGCAAAATGTGTATAAGATCAGAATTGTCAAGCACAGCAAAGGGTGACAGGTGTCAAGAGATGGAACAGTAAGATCTTGGAAAGCATTTCAGCTGTATACATTGAGAGGCAAGGATCTAAAAATATTCTGCAAAAAGAAATATGTTCGAGATGACCCAGTTGTGAAGGCTCTAATAAGAAAAGGATCAGAAGAATTGTTTTAATGATGGAGTTGTCTGCAGAGCTGAGGGAGGAGGGGGTCTGACCCTGGGTTCTGCTCTGGCTGTGCTGTGCTTGGGCTGAGAGCTGCCCACCTGTGGAAGTCAGTGGATCATTGACAGTCCGGCTTGGGCAGAAGAGCCACAGGTCAGAGTTGGAGGGTCCCTGTGGTGTGTATGCTCTTTCTGTTGTGCTCATGAACAGCATGATGTCTGGGTGAGGGAAGGACTGGTCTTCTACAGAAACCTTAGAGACCATAAGAATAGAAATAAGGAGAATATTTCAAATGAAAGAATTGGTGGAGTATTTAGTTGCTAAGTAGAAAAGAATCACATTGCTGAACAGGTCTTTCTTGAAGTTAAATGTTTGACAATATATGTCATGCTATACATGAGAATATATGTCTTTGTAATATTTTCATTAAGTTAACTTTTGTATTTGAAACAACCCTAAATTGACTTAATTCTTCCTTTTGATTGAACAGCTGTTAAAAGTAAACAGGAACATTTGTTTCCCTTTCCTGATTTAATTTTGGAAGGAGAACCTATTCATAATTTCAACTATTATTTAAGGACAAAATTGATTCTCATGACAGAAGACAGCGTTAGAGCTGCTGCTGTTCAGTTGTTTGTGCAGAAACCTCCAGAGAGGAAAATGAGTTTATTCTCCCTTTCCCCTCTAGCAGTATATGGGCAGGCTGCAGCCTCAGCCTTGTCATAGCCTGCAATAGCTGCTCTTCATCTCCTGCGTGCAGCTGCTGAGCTGCTAAATGGAGATGATGGATCCCACAACCTCCTTCACAACCAAGCGTTACATGACAGCGCGCTCGGGGCCCTGCTGGCATTCTTGCCTGCGGTAAAGGGGATTTCCTAGCGGCCTTGCAGTTGTCCTGCTCGTGTTCCCTGACTGGGGTTACCTCGTGCTCGAAAACCTTGGAGTTAATTCTGGTTCCTCTCCCTGGGATGAATGTCTCCCTGCAATGTAGGGACGCTGTCTCGCGGTGCGTGTGCAGCCAATTAAACGCAGTGCTTTTCCTGACCTTGCTAAAATTACAGCATCATTAGTCACTGAACAATAGTGGAGGGAGAGGCTGCCAATTTATGAAAATTATAAGGAGAATTTCTGCCTGTGACTCCTAGCTAAATTTATTCTGGTAATTGGATTTTTGTTTGTTGCAAATTTATAATCTCTGTAAGGGAGGGTGCATAGGGGGAGAGGGTGAGAAGAGGACTCAGGAGGTTCTGCCACCCATCTCCCCACTCCCCTCCCCCCCTTGCTTTATTTAACGAGTGTGTTCCTTAAGCTGTTTTTCATATAAGCTGCTTCATAGATGTTGAAAGACCACTTACATGACTAATGGCTGTGGGAATGGGCTGTTGTTCCTATATTGGCAGAGTTATAAGGATTGCTCAGTAAGGGTAAATGGAGTGGAGAAGGGCTGGGGGAAACAGCAAGGAAAGAACTCCATTTGCAACTGTCTTATTTGAGTCTCCTTTGACTGTGATAAAAGCATGACTTTTACCCTCCACCTGAGTTCCCTACCGCTGGAAGGGTGCTGGATCTGTGATGAGCACCAGCATTGTTTTAGTTACCAAGACTGTGATGACTGAGAATAACGATCCAATTGGTTTGGGAATTCAACTGTAAAAAAGTAAACGTTAAGGTATTTGGTTATTATTATACAGTATAAAAATATTGTGCTGGATGGCTAAGCAGTTACTAGGACAACAAGGGGGAGTTTGCCAAGGATTTTTAAACACTGTTGGCAAACGGAAGAAACCTTGAGTTCAAATAGCCCATCTGGCTGTCTACGGCTTTCCCAAGAGAGCTGCACTAAACTTCTGCCACATACATTGTGCCCTGATGATAGACATAGCCCATGGCAAGGACACTGAGCTAGGAAAGCAAATGGGCTTCTGTGGCCAATACACGGGGGAGGACCTTATCCCATGCCTGCGGCGGCGCAGGGTGAGCCCCACGCCTGGAGCGCACCCTAGTCCCAGCAGGGTCCGGCCGCCTTCCGATGCTGACTGGGATTCCCAGCTTTAATGTGGGTCAGAGCTCTTTGCAAAATAGACCTTTGACCTGCAATTTACAGCTTTTATCACATTTTAAAGCTATGTAGCCAGCCAGCTTAGGGCAGTAAATCTTGTGTGTTTTGTAGTGATTCTTATTTTTGTGTTTGTTCAGCTAAGGCAGGATAGCGGCTCTATGCTATGTTATGGCTGAATATTTAAAAAGCAATTTGCAAAATCATGAGTATTTTAAAAACAACCTCAGGCCTGTAGTTCTGGGTGGCCCACAGAGTTGTTTCTGAGAAACCTGCTTCATGTTTGTTACGGTCTAAGAGACCCCTACCCCTCCTCCATAGGAGCCAGCGCTGACCATGAGATGAAAGAGAGAGATCTGTGTGTTAGTGTGTGTGTGTCTTTGTCTGAGAGGGAGAGATGCTGGCTGGCATATAATTACTTTTCTCATTTGCTCTTGCAAATTATTTTCCAAACTTTCTGAGGAAAGATGATGTATTCCTCAAAAAAAGTCTATTTTTTTTCTAATTATAACTATGAGAGGCCTTTTATATCCTTTTAGAGTGGCTTAAACTGTGCACCTTAAAACCTGGGTTTGAATGTATTACTGCATCACTCAAAAAACCCTACAGAAATAAGAAGAGACACAGGGACTTATAATCTTCCAGACAGAGCACTATTAGAAATAAAATATCATTTCAAAGTTTTGCAATTTAAAATATTTTTCAGCTGTATTTTGGCTTTCGTGTTGGTTACAATAAAAAAAAAAAAACATCTGTTTTCCAATTTTAAATTAAATTTAAAACAACATGTTTTTCTCATTAGTACTGTTTATCTGTACTATCTGCTAAACTTGGATGTCAACTCTTCTGCTGAAGTAATATGATTTTAGTTCACAGGATTGGTAGCATCTATCAACAATCAGAGATTTTGCACTAGTAGAAGACACAAGAGAAATGTTTACAGTAATTTCATACATTAAATTTAAGCTTCATCCTTTACTCCCTCTGCTGTTGGTCTTCACACCTCCTTCTTTGAGGCTTAACTTGTATGTGCTTTTAGTAACTTTTGCAGTCAAAGCATTTAAATATTTTTCCTTCTGACTTCTCATAGCTACAATACCTATTGGTTTGGTGGTTTTTTTGTTTAAGAAAAGTAAATAGCTCACAAATGTCTTGCAGGGGTTGTAGTAAGTATGAACCCCTGCCCGCATTCTGTCCTCCTTGGAGTTGCAAAAATGTTGATTTTCCCAACGAGCAACCTCTTTTTGGATTTGGTTGTTAATTGCTTTCTGTAGGATACATCAGAGGATTGCTGCATCTGTGTGCCTGGCTCCCTGTTGATTTGATTTTCATCCCTCCTAGTCTCCTTTGCTCACCTGCAAGTTTTGCTCCCAAGGTCTCTGTATGTCTTTGCACTGAGGCAGATTTTGGTGGCGAGGGAGGCTGTAAACAACCTGCACACTTTAATAACCTGCTCTGACTGGTGCTCTCCTGCTGGATGAGTTCAATAGGTTGCCTCATTACAGACTTTGTGGTGGCTTATGTAGCTTCACCCTGTGCATCCATATGTCTCAGCTGGTGGCTGTGTCACTCCTGGGTTATAACCAGCAAGGGCAAGACAGCTGAAAGGGGGTTGCTGCCCTTTTAGTGGAACAGCTTCTCAGGTTGGGTATTAAACAAGAGCCCCATCTGTTTATTTCTGGTGGTTCATGAAAGCTGGAGGAGGGAGATGGAGGCAGTAATTCAGTCTCTGGGCTAAATTCAGTCTTGGGTCTCCCTTCTCGGAGAGGTACTTTTTTCCTCCTGTGTCATGCCCGGTACACTCTCTCAAAAGAGAAAAAGTTTGCAGCCCAAGGCTGTCTGTGATCACTTAGTGAGTCGTAATGGCTTCGCAGTCAGACCAGGCTGTTTGGAGCAGGGAGTTACGGCTTTTGCTGCTCCTGTGAGGGCCTGAGGCTCAGGGAGAGGAGAGGACACCGTTCTCAAAGGTGGGAGGAGAAACAGAGCCACCAGGCTTTCATGAGGGGAGATGGTGTCTCTCGGGACAAGGCTTGTGCTTGTTGTTCAATGGAAAAAAAAAGTAAAGAAGCCCTCATTACTTCCACAGTGCTGGATATTATTCAGAGGGGTGCAATAGCCTAATTTTCAATCAGAGATGAGGTGGGTCCAAAATTCCTGTCTAAATTTCAGGGGTTTTTTTATTGCAATAATGAAACACAGAGTATAAGAACTATGAATTATCACTTTTGTATATTAACATGTTATAGAGCTGAATTGGTCAACATATGGGAAATATTACAAATATGCCATAATGTTATGATATAATCATGTGATTGAAGTTATTTTCCAATGCTTTGTTTTAGTAATTCACATAATTTTTCATTTCGTTTCAGGCAGCAGTTTTACAACATCATCAGGAATATATGCAGGAAATAATTCACTTACAAATTCTACTGGATTTAATAGTTCACAGCAGGTAAATTCTCATCCACTGAAAAAATGAAGCCCTTAAATAGCTTATTGAAAGAAATTATCATCCTTTCTAGTTAAACTAAAGTTTATAAATCTTTTTCTTCAATCTGTCATCTTCCAGTACTAGACCTAATTGTCTGAGGTTGATGTTCTTATTCACACATCTTCAGCAGTGTGTCTAATAAACTACTTGTATGAGAAGACATACTAAATTATGTGTAATTTAGATTTCATTTTACCGCCTCACAGTTTTAGGTTCTACAACATCCAGTCCAGGAAGCATACGTGCTCAAAGTCTGACATGTGTTTGTAGTTATATTTTGGAATTTATACTAAAAAGTAGCAAAACTCTGATGGACTATTCAGTTGCTTTTTTGTCTTGCAGGAATATCCCTCTTATCCCAGTTTTGGCCAGGGCCAATATGCGCAGTATTATAATAGCTCACCATATCCTTCACATTACATGACAAACAGCAACACCAGTCCTACAACACCCTCCACAAATGCAACATACCAGCTTCAAGAACCACCATCTGGCATCACCAGTCAAGCAGTTACAGATCCTGCAGCAGGTAATTACATGGATTTTATGGTCCCTATGAGGCACATTTTTGTAAGTTGAAAGAGGATTGAATTGGATTTTTTTTGTGTAGTTGTTGATTTTTCTTTTTATTATTTCTTAATCCTGAGCCTGTGGCATATCTTGGACAGATTTTAACAGAAAATAGACTAAAGAAAAAAAAAAGATCAGTAAAAGTTTTAAAGCTTATCTGGAATACAAATTGTTTGTATTTATTTGTAGAGTGTTTGTGTTAAAAGTTGCAGGCTATGGATAAGTCTTTACAGTAAAAAAGAACCTGGTGCTTTTAAGCTCTGTCTTCATTAAGAAAAACCCCTTTGATTTTTCTTAAATAAGACTGAAATCAAGAGGCCTTCATACCATAACCCAACTGCCCACTTGAAAGACAGCTTTTGTTTCTTACTTTCAGAGGACATAATAATGCATGCAGTGGGGAGTTGAAATTGCACAAGTGTTTCCATTTTAAGAAAAGATTTTCAGTGGCTTATTCTTTTTTCCAGTCATTTTACCTTTCTTGTTGGAATTTGGCAGTCCTTTACTAGTTGAGAAATTTTTTTAACATTTATGCCAAACTGCTCCAGCTGTTTTTGGAAATGAGGGGTGAAAAATACTTTTCTCATTATTAAAAAAAGTAAAAATCCATTTTTTTAACAGTTCAAGCATGTCAGTCATTAGTCAATGGCAGAAGTTTGAAGTCTGTCAGAGAGAAAGTCCAAGGCAGCAGATGTGTTTCTCAGTAATGCAGGAAGAAGCAGTTATGATTTGGCAGTGGTATCAGGTGGTTTTGTTTTGGACTTCCTTGGGATGAGTTTGGGTTTAGTTCTCTTGAAGCACTTGATGGAACTGATCTTCCATGTGCAATGCTAAATTTTCATATAATTTGCTAGGCCTCTGTTTCTTTTCTGCATGAGTGTGCACCTGAAGAAAATGTTGTGCAGTGTTGTCTCTTTTGAGACATTTGCTGCAAGTAAGTAGGGAAGAAAATATAGCTGGTGTGTGCATTTATATACACGAAGTCACGGGTGTGCACTGTATTTGAGAAAGGAATCTTTCTAAATTGTGAGTGTCTTTCTAATGAGTGCTTATTGGGGTCTGTTGCATTTAGATGTGGATTCATATTGATGTCTGCATAATTATCCTGCTTTTCACTTTTAAAAAATTTTTTGCTTTTGTTTTCTTGTGATTTTGTTTGCTTTTTTTTTATGTTGGAAGCAGTTAAGTTCCTCTTAGCCCAAAATGCTAATGTGATCAAGTTTTAGCTGCTATCAAGATACTAAAATTGAATCATTGTATTATCTGGGTCTTGATCCTTTGCAAAATCTTGGCATGTATTTTTCTAAAGTCATTGATCTTTACTATAGCATTTACTTCCTAAAAGCTTTAGTAAATATGCATATAAAGAGAGCGGGTACATTTTTTCCAAGGTCAAACTTAGTGGCTTAAAGGCTGTCCTCCTATTTAAATAGTTTTCTGTGTTCTATAGGCCTGAACAGAGCTTTTCAGTTCCTTTTTAAGAAATCTTTCTTTTCTCCCTCACGTCTTCCATACTCTTGTTACAGCATTTTTGTCTAAAAATTTGAAAGAATTTGGTGGGCTTTCCCTTGGATGAGTTCTGCACCTAATCCTTCTTCTAATTTGTTGTTTCATGTATTTAAAGCTGTACATCCATGGATGCTCTACCACTGCTTGCTTAGCCCTTGCT
>NW_008237435.1:2159896-2180911 GCF_000691975.1 Corvus brachyrhynchos
CTCTGGCATTCCGGGGACTGCCATTTCTTTTCCCAAAACATTAATGTTACTGATTTAACAGTTCTGAAAATGTTCTTTCTAAAAGTTTGCAAATAACAACTTTTAATGTAGCTATGGGGTTATCATGGGGCTGGCTGCCTCTACCAGAGGCAGGGGCACATTTAGGAAGGTACCTGCTGCGGGCCGCTCTCTCAGAAGGAGCCGATGAAAGCCATCTCCATCAGTGTGGTTGCAGTCAGCAGAAGGTATAGGGCTAGACCCAGATTTCTCCATTTTTCTTCATGCAGTTGTTGTCTTTATGCAGCTAAGTTAGGATCAAGCCCATTTAGGCTCTTTCTGTGTTGAGTGGAGAGAGATGAACACTTCTAATTAGAGTTCAGTTTAACGACAGTCTTAATCCTGAGATGCCAAAGCCTCTCCAGTGCTATGAGAGCAGTTTAAAGTGCCTGACATACCAGTGTTGGCTAAGTAAAGAGAAATTAGGTGAGAATCTTTTGCTGCCTCATAAAGCAACACTGGTAGAAGGGAAGCAAGGACCCGTCAGTGAATCCAGTGCTGCGCTTGCCATTTCTCCTTAGACAGTGTAAATGATTTTACTTTTTTCTTGCTGAGGTTTATTGCAAACCCTCCGTTGAGCTCACACACAGTCTACTTGGAAGACAAAGCAAGTCTGGAGTCAAAGAAAAGAGGGATCAGCATGTAGGAAGGGAATGCTGATGGAGTGGGTACAAGTGAAAGGTGTATTCAACAGATGGAAATTCATGGTTGGGTCAAAAACACAGAACAAAAGAGAAAATTAAACAAATTATTATTGCAATTAGTAAAATTTCTGTAGGCTGTTTTGCCACATCTGCTCAAGTTAGGCTGCTGATTCTTTACCACAACTGGAATGTTTGATATGAGGGATGGTGGGGAGCAGTGCAGAGCCATCACATTTAGTAGGATGGGCTCCAGCTGCTGAATTGCAGCTGTCTATCCTTAGACATCTTCTGTATTTAAAAAAAACATGCAATCTGTGTGGTTATGAACTATGCCAGGACAAGCACAGAGCAGCTTTCAGACTTTACAGAGGCACCAGAATAATTTGACAGACATAGGTGGTTTCTATGAATTTGGGCCAATAAGTGAAACAGAAGAGTCTGGTAAGAAAAATGTGAAAGGGAGAAAGTAATTATGTGCTCTTGTGACGTTTTTAGTAGAGTTTTGCAGACTCAGAAATCTCAGATAATTTCACTTGAAATATATTTATTTCCTTGTCTAAATATAAAATAATCCTTTTGTGGTTTCCTTCAGTTACTAGTTAAATTTGAAAGTTTCTTGCCATGCAATCCAGAACATGTGGGGATTCTTGCAGAAGAACCTGAGATTTTCCATGTGCAGTGTTTCTTCTTTCTCTTTGCTTACAGGATTTGAAACTTTCTTGTACCACAGTCAGGACAAAACTATTCTTTGCACAGAGGTTTATAGACTTTGTCTCCATAAATCAGATATACAAATTAATGTTATTTTCTTGTGAACAAAAGCCTGTATTTTTATTAGTGACATAATCAGAAAGTTGCTGATTTTTTGTCTAAGCTGTAGTATCAAGAGAAGTAATAGTAAATAAATTATAAAAGAGAATAGAACTAGATAAATAATTAAATATTTGTTCTCCCTTCCAATATTCAAATTCATTGAAATAGGTTCAGAGTGAACAAAAGCAGTATTTCTTTGTGTTTCACGCAGGATGTTGTGGATGTAAAAAGTTTATGCCAGTTCAAGCATAACTTTGACAAGCTCAAATATTAGATTTACACAGACAACAAGAAATTCTTGATGCACAAGATCACTGGAGACAGTGGATGAATTAGTGCTATGTGTATGTCTGTCCTTTTTATGCTTTCTTACTTAGTTTCCAGCTGTTTGCCAATGTTGAAACTTACCCTAGACAAATGAAGTTACGCCCCCATCCTATGCCTACCCTGATGCTCAAAAATACTTAGAGTAACATTCATAACATGTATTTCTAGGAGCTAATATAAAAAAAGACTACCTTTTCTAAAGCTGTAATAATTTCTCTTGCAATATTTCGACTCCATCATCACCGCTGGTAATAAAAAATTCTTGATTTGTGCAATTTTTTTTTTAATTCGGTCAGGAATGATGAATTTATCCTTCTATTTCATATGATGATGTATTTATAATTTATTAAACAGTGTTTCTGACAAGAGAGACTTGCATTGTTCTTGAGATTCAATCTCCTTCATTTTCCTTGGTTTCTGTAATAAGTATGTTTAATATATTACTGGAAGGTTTGGGGTTTTTTCATATTACTCACATACTTCACAATGCAGATTAAAAACCTCACAAGGGCTGTGCAAGCCAACAAAATTTGGTCTCAGACATGGGTCACTATTTTGCTCTTAAAGACTAAACTTCTTTTTCCTTGAGTACTATATCACATTTAGTATTGCAAAAGGGAAATCAACTTTTGGTTTCTTCTTATCGTGTTTCATAACAATAAATTAGAGACAGAAAAGTGAAACAGAGCAAATCGTTTATGTAGGCAACTTTTCACTAATACCTGAATGGAAAGAAACGCAGCTATATTCACAGTACATTTCTGGTACTCTAATGTTTGTTCTTTTTTGTAAATATAAATGAAGAGCAAACCTAGAGGATATATTTATATAAGGAAGGAAAGTCACGGAAAATTCTGTAAAAACAGAAATTAAATTGGATACAATAATGAATGACAAGGGACAGTACTGGTTATGCTTTTCTGATGATGGTTGTTCTCCTGGGATGTTGATCTTTGATTTTGGTGGGATTAAAAGTAACAATGACTTCAAATTGTTTGAAAATGGAATTAATGAGTAAGGGAGAAATAACTACAACAGATACAGATACTACTGGCCCATTACTTCACTTTTTTTCTTCTACAAAGAAAGAAAGAGAAAAAAAATCTGGACCACTTTAGGTTGTGGCCATATATAGTTTATAAATACTGTTATACATGATATTTTGTCATTATTTTAAATACGCAATCCTAAATCAAAACTTCAACCAAGCTTTGAAATAAATAGTCATTTTTGCCACTATTTTTAACAGACTGGTGAGAGGTTCTGTCAAGTTTATAATAGCATGCTCTTAATTCTCAATATACAAACATTAAATTTGTTTTTCAAGTGAGGATTTTGACATTTTGTCAAAACAGCACTAGAGATGTACTTCTGTGTTCCTGCCAGCAGGCATTATTGTATTTCTTGCAATACTTAGTGCTTTTACTTACTACTAATACAGTACTATCTTTTTTTATAGGCAAGTAAGAAAAGAAAATCCACAAATACATGTGATTTTACTGCATTGTTTAATCCTGTTCCAGTTGTATGCAAGTAGAAGTTTGTATACGTGCTCATGGAATTTGTGTTTAGTTTTATTTATGCAAAAGGAAACTTTAATTATGCAAAAGTAAGAAAATCATAGCGTGAGACTGACATATTCAAATTACTTGAATCTTATATTTTTATTTGGATGCACAGGAGTTGAAATAACACTGGCAAAATTAAGTATAAGATTTAAGGGGAAGCCATTAATCTGGTCACAATCTAAATGGAAAATTTTTGTACATACCTACTTGCAGAGACATTTGACTGTACTAATTACCCTAGACCCACCTCATCCCTGTAATTTACATTGTGACATGAGATATGATTACTTTGATAATGTATGTTTACTCTTTTTTTGCATAACCTTTCAGTGTAGTGGGGAAAAAGTCTGACAAAATTTGCAATGCCTTTGTCAACAGCAAAAGCTCTACCCACACACTCACCAGCTGGATTTACTTAGAGACAGACTTGATTTTGGGCTTTCTGGCATAGCCAGTTTTCCCCAGATTTGTCACTGTGCACTATTGCTGTACATCAAAATCAACAGTAAGAAAATGCAGCAATTACTTAGGGGGGATTTCCACAACAATCAGAAATGAATTACAGAATATGGTGTTGTAAATGCTATCTCTGCAGCTGTATTATCTGTTCATAAGTAATCAAGGTATTTTTATTTTTGAGTTGATGGAAAATTGTCCTGTGTGACAAAACCATCAACACTGCCCAGAGTGATGTATAAAGGGAAGTATAAGCTTATGAACTCTTATGTCAAGTTGCAGTTATACAGTGCCTTGAAGCATAGAGGAAAGTCTGATACAGTATGGTTCATTTATTTTAGTTAAGCCAGGATGTCAACATACTTCATTCCTCACAGTTACTTTTTCTGTCAGGCTTGATGCCACCATATACTACAGGGGTTGCTACCAGGTCAGAGGCAGGGGAGTACTGGTCACACCTGGAAAATAAGACATTTATAGAATCTGGGTTGAAAATGGTTTTTTCTTACTGACTGTAAAAGTCAAGAGTGGGTCTTTTACATTTATCCAAGGTTTGGAAGAGGGGACTCTTGAGTGTGTGAAGAAGAAATAAGCTATGATGTTTAGTGTCTGTCTGGGGCAAAGTACAGAGAGCTGCTGTAGCAGGGAGGTCTAAAATGATGTGTATGTCCATGGATGCAGAAGAATAACTGTTGCTACATTATTCATACAATTTTGTGAAGGCATGTGCAACACAGAGAGATGGCTGTAGTGGTCCAGACAGATGGATCCACCAGGCCATGCCCTGCCTGCCCCAGGGGCCATCAGCAGGCACCTTGGGAGCAGCGAGCACAGGCTAGGCTTGTGTAAGACTTGCCCTAAGCACTTCTCCAGATTCCAGATATTTTTGTCTCAGGGGATTTCCAGACCTGCTATTGTTTGTGTGTTTAGGGTGTGCCTGCATTAGCATTTTAATTTTGAGTAGGGTCTGTTTTGATGTGAAGCTTTGGCTCAGCAGAGCAGTCCTAGGGCACCCAAATGGGGTCTTTCCAGTCAAAGCTAACCTGAAAGATGTTCTCCAGGACAGTTCCTAATTCCTCCAGCCCCTACTGAGGATGCCCAGGAGACTAGATCAGGATGCACTTGCACTGAAATAACCTCTCAGAAACAGATATCGGAGCCTGATATAGTTGCCACCCCTTGCCTGGTCCCACAGATCTGACTTTGCTAATGTGGTGCACCTGTAGCATCCCTGAATGCTTCACTTCCAGGGTCCTCTCGAGCCCTTGTAATATTTTGGGAGTCTGGCATGGGGTTGTTTTGGCAAAATGTGCCACAAAGCTCGTAGCTTTTATCTGAACTCCTTGTATTTAACCAGGCTGCTGCCAGCTCCCTTTGGTGATCTTGCTTTAGTGTTGGACAGGCAATGGATCTGATCCTCATCCCCTTCCCTGCTCATGATTATGTGGAGGGCAGGGTTTTCTCCTGCATTTGTGTTTATGATGCTCAAGAACAGGATAAAATTGAACTCAATGCTTTAGAAACATCATCATTTCACTTGGCTAATACTAAAGTATGGCTGGTACCATGAAGTCAGCTGAAGTTGAACAAATCACTTACCAGTGATTATAGGGTAATGAGTATTATGATAACATGGTTTGTAGCCATGTAAATTGACTTCAGCAAGTCTTTTGATGCCCTGGCAGTTAAACCTTTTCACTTAACAGTCTTAAAAGCAAACTAGGCTAAAGAAGTTTGGCAGAAATTACAGCAGAAGGATAAAAAGCTGTTTAGGAAATCATGTCCAGAGAGAACTCTGGAGTGAGAGCTTGCTGTTAAAATAGAAGGATGGCTACAGCAACATTCTTCAATGTCTGCCTTAGGCCTAGCACCAGACCACATTTTCATTAATCATTTAGGTGACGGAACAGAATGTGTTTGTCTATTAAATATGTAGATGACACCATGCTGAGAGGGGCTGTGAGGTCTTTGGAGACGGGATGAGAACTCAAAAAATGGAGATGTGATCTGAATAGGAGCAGGTGTGAGGTATACATTTAGGCAGGAATGATGAACTGCACAAATGTGGGATGGGGAATGTTGGCAGCTTCTTCCAGGCTCTACCTTTCCCCACGGACCACTCTCAGTACTCCACATATTAGTGGCACACAGAGTACCCTCAGCCGCTGTTGTTTTTCTTTCTCCAGAATTTGTCAGGGCTTGGGCTTGTGGGGGCTCAGGGCTCAGCTGGACACTGTATTCTTTAACTGGGTTTCCTTATGAGGCCCCGAGAGCAACCATTGGACAGTGAGCTGTCCGTGCACGTGGAGGTTTCCCTTTACATACATGGAATAAGTTTCTTGTACACAATGTCAGGTTTTCTCCCCATGGGTTACTGCCATCTGTCACACTGTTTGTAACACACTGATCTCCTGAGTAGACTTGGAAGCTGCAGGTATTTGCAGTGTTGCTTATTCAGTTCATGTGCAAGATTTGGCCAGGTCTTTGAGAAACAACCAGTTCAATGTCACCTCTTCCTCAGAAGATGATCTAGGAATGATGAATCTAGCATTTATGGAAAATATTGTAGAAAATGCAAATTTTTTCATGCCAAGTGGTATCCAGGGGAGGGTAGCCTGCATTCAGGAAGTCAAGATTTGCTTGACATTGCTTTGCATTATTTTGTCCAGTTTGGCGAGACTGTAGAAAATGACAGTCAGAGCCTAGCAAAGAAGATTGACAGGAAAAGATTAACATAACAACAAAGAGGATCTGTGAACAGTCTTCAAATGCATGCAGATACAATGAATAGAATGATTTTGCCTCTGATTTCACTGATTAAACTTCTACTGCTGTAATGAATGCTGAAGTTGTATGTTCTAATGACACAGCTGTCCAAGCAGCAGAGTAGATTTCCTGGAGAGATCTGTAAAAGCAGGACAGACAAATCTTTTATGGGAATGATGGAGGTACAGTGGTCCCAAGAAGGGGTCCTGAGGCAAGGGTGGGAGCCTTTCTGTCAGGTGAGGATCTGGTGCATCCAGACAGATTACCTGTGAAGGGGAAATGGAAATGAGCCTCCACTCAAACTTGCAGCCCTTAGTCTGAAATTTTGGATGCAGTATTTATTAGTGAAAGGTGCTTGCAAAGATGGAAAGCTGGATGGCTCTTACAAACAGACTTTCTTCCCTGCCCCCACCATGCTCTGCTCTGTGTGCTCACTCGTTTAGATTTGCTTGTTTGTTTATTTGTCATGAAGTTTTGTTTCTACTCTTTCCATCTTAACTGTCCCCTATTTTTTTTATTATTACTCCTGCAAGTTTAATACTTGAAACTTTTAGGCATAGCATGACTGTGAGAAAGATTTTTAAAACTGGGAACTAAAGACGCACTCCTAAGAACAGTGACAGAGACCAAAAGCAGCCTAATTTAAATTAGTCAATAGGAAATGCAGTTTTTCATTACACCTAAATTTTAGAGTACTTATTTAGAACATCATTGGTCAGTATACCTGTTGAAGAAATTCTGGTCTGTTCCTTTTACAGGGTTATAATTTATTTTAAGACTTTTGTGCATTGTTTTCTTTCTCTTTTCTTTTTATTAAAGATTTTATTAATGTATAGCAGAAAAATTAATTGGGAAATTGGTACTATTTGTTACTGTTTCTTATTTATGGTTAAATGCAGTAGGTGAAAGAGCAGTCAGCATTCAAAGTTTAAATCATTAAAATAAATATTCTGAAGTGTGCATTGTCATAAGAAAAAAAAAATATTATTGGGATGTGTAGATAGACGTGGCTGGATAATTTTTGTTGTTTGACACATACAGAATCACTCTTTTAGTAAAGGTCAGATGTCTTCAGAAGATTCGGTGCTTAACCTTGAGTTACATCTTAACTTGTTCTGCTTTGTTTGATGTAGCCTGAAATACTTAGGTGAATACATAATGTGAAATATATAAGATATGCTAATTCTCAGTAAGTGTAGTTTTGAAGGCTGAGCATGAGAATTTCAAGACCTTTTCCTTTCATTCAGCACAAGCAACTGTTATTATTTTGAGTAATTGTGCATATGTGGTGTTACACAGATGTCCAGAGTCTCCTCCTTAATCTAACCTTTGACCTCAGCAGGATGTTTTCCTAGGAGAGAGAATCCCCTGTGTGAGAAGTATACCTGTCTGTTCAAGCTGGAATGCCACAGTCTAGGCAGATTAAAATGAAAAATTTTATATCTACTGGACTCTAAAGAGTAGTTAATATTAACTGAGCAGTAAAATTGAGAAACATAAAAACTGCAGCAGCCTTCACTAAAGTAGTGTTTTTAGGAAAAAGAAAAGAAATCATGGTGACCATCAAAATAAAAGTATTTGTGACCTTCAGACTATGAAAGGAAGTTCCCAAAAGAGATTTTAAAATGTGTTGTTGTGTTTCTGAGGACTATGGTACTGCTAATTGAATTAATGGGAAGGTAATTGATGCTGGATCTCTGCTTTGTTAATGTACAAGCATTCACTGTGATAAAATCTATGGATGTTAAGAGTAGCAAAATATCTTCAAACTAGCATGTTTTCAAAAAAACTCTTGTTTTTAACTACATGAATCATCATTCTTTTTTTCACCTGTTCAGTAACAGTAAATATTCTTATTAAAAAATGTTGCTGAAGCATAATAATTAGCATGCAATAATGTTTGTAAGGATTTTTATCCTATCTTGAAGGTACTCACTGGAAATGTTCGGTGTTGACTAGGCCTTTGAAAAATACTAGAAATTTCATCTTTACAGTTGATGCATATTTAGCACTCAATTATTTAAATTATTTAGGAAAATAAATACTCTTGTTTATGCTATATTTAGGAATAATTCTGTTCTTCTGTCTCAAATGTAGCAATCTAAAAGTGTCTGCAACCAGGCAATTTGGAAAATTTTTCAATTTCTATATGTTTGAATTTTTTTTCACACCTGGTTGGATTTTTCTTACCCATCACCGTAACTGTTATTTTAAAGCATTTAAAGTATTTAAGTTTGAAGAGCTAGAGTTAAATTAATGTTGTTTTATGAAAAGCTGGTATCCCTTAAAATTGTTTGTTTAGTCTTGTAATAATTGAAGGAATTAAGATTTTTTTTTCTACTAAGTCTTTTATATGTGTTTACTGAAATAGTTTATCCCTCTGTTTTTACATATAACTTGAGCTAGACTGAATTATTTATGAATCAATATTACCACTTACCATTTTACATTTAATTACTTTAGTTAGGACTGGGTTTGGTGTAAGCAAGTAAGTTGAACATTTTGAATATTGAACCAAAAGGTAAAAAGTGTCCTTTCTTTACTACAACAGAATACAGTACAATCCACAGTCCATCCACCCCCATTAAAGATTCAGATTCGGATAGATTGCGTCGTAGCTCAGATGGGAAATCACGTGGACGTGGCAGAAGAAACAATAATCCTTCACCACCACCTGACTCTGACCTGGAGGTACTTTATATAAAATGTCTTTGTCCTGTTACAGACTTTATTTTTGTCATTATTTTTCACAGAGAAGTGTTATTTGCGCATCAAAAATAAAGTGGCATTGAAGGTCTCTTTTTTTTAACAGTATTTTCATAGAAAATTGGATTTTTCTTCTAAAGAACCTTCTTCAGGATGAGCTCCTATTTCCTCAGAAAAAAACCCTGGGTGAATACTGGGTGTTTCTTTCTCATTTTGATTAAACAAAGCAAACACACAAACCAAAGCAAACAAACAAACCAAAGCAAACAAACAAAACAAAACAAAAAAGCAACCAAGAAAAAAGAAAAAAAAGGAGCAAGCTTTTCCCAAGTCAAAGAAAGGTTTGCATTTGGACAGGAGACACTTCTAGCACAATAGTGGGGTTTGTTCTCTCATGCTGTGTTCACATTCCTCCCAGTGGCCCGTAGTTTATGCTGAGAACACATCTCCAATGACACACCACAGCTATGAGTGTCCACACTGCATTACTTTTCCTTTCCAAAAGCTTACCCCATTTGTCATCATAGGAAATACAACCTCACCAGGATTTAAAATACTTGTATTTGAACACTTTATTTTTCATTAAGATATCATTTTGTGTGTGGTCAAAGGACAAATTTAAAACACATATTTTTCATTGTCTCTAAGCAAAAGAATTATTTACTGATGCCATAAGTTTTATACATACATCATCCAAGTTCATAGTTTTTGTTCTTCAGGTGCCTAAAATGCATTAAAATTAGCCTAAATTAAGGGGATTTAAGTGCTTAGCTGCAGTCTACTTTGTTTTGGTTTTAGAGGTAATGTTCAAGAGTAGTTATATGAATTTTGTTTTGTAAGACTTGCAGAAATACAGAATTCTAACCCCAAGGATTTAATTTTCAGATGCTTCTCTTTATTTCCGTTTCTATCTCACATCAAACTTCAAAAATTACATTGTACAATCTCATTTTCTGTGTATATTTGACAATACTCTAATTCTATTCTAATAGAAGGATTTGCTATAATAGCAATTGTAATAAAAAGCCAACAGATTGTACTACCCTACCCACTGAAAAAAAACTGGTTAGTTTTGAAAATAAATGGCAAGGAAACTATGGTTTTGATATGCAACCATTTCAATACAATTTTCCCATTTGTGTGCTTAGTGATTCAAATTTTAACTTTCCATTTCAAGTGTTAGCTTCACAGAGGAACACGTTGATTTGATTCTCTTTTTACAGAGAGTATTCATTTGGGATTTGGATGAGACAATCATCATTTTCCATTCCTTGCTTACAGGGTCCTACGCTAACAGATACGGAAGGGTAAGTGTCAAGAAACTGATGGGAATGTTCAGTGATATTTGCTGGTTTATGGTTGATACACAAGGCATACCAGAACATTAGTTATTTTTAGAGGCCAACTGGTACAGGTGTTACAAGACAAAAAATACCAAGCTGTTTCACGTCCATTCTTTGCAGTTACTCAGCTCTTGTATTCAGTACGTATTGAAATAGTGTTGGGAGTAATACTTTGACCACTTGAGGTTTGGTTTGTAGATACAGGGTTGTCTGAAACCTCCTGATATCATCAAAATCTGCAAAGGTCTGCATCCCCTCAGAGAGTTAAGAACTTCCAGGAATGTTTTTTTTGACCAGTTGGCTGTGCTCTGTACTGAGAAGGCAAGAGGAAGAATACTTTTGGACATGGCCAGATTAGTGTAAAATTGTTTAGCTTACATTTTTTTAATCTACATATTGACTGATGTTTTTGAAAGTCTGCTTATGAGTCAATTCTTTCTATTATGCACAATCTATAAATCATAACTGAACTAATGAACATGTTCTACAGACAGTGGGTTTCCTTGGTAATTCTCAGAAGGGAAACATGATTTTAGGTGAATAGGAACAGTTTATGAATGGAATGTCCTTATGAGATCAGACTTCTTTTCAGGATTGTATTTGAAAGCTAACATCTCAGCTTGTGCCAAAATCTGCTATAGCCTTTTATGTTCACCTCATGCGAGTTATAACTGGAATGTGATTTTTGTTAACCTTAAAAATTTCTACATGTAAAGAACAACTACATAGTTTTGTCTGGCTTTATGTAATGCCTCTGCCTTCTTGTAAACCTTCTGCTGAGCACTAAAAGGTTTTACCCTACACCCAGCTGAGGGAAGGGCAAAGATACCTCCAATTGTCTGTGCCTAGGTCAGATTCTGAGTTTCTCTCAACAGCTTTTTGCTCTATAAAAATCTAAAGTACTACTTTGCAACCTTTCTTGCTTGTTCAGGCAAGGTTTGTTTTCAGAAATGTTTGCTGTAATAACAGTGTACCTGTTTGAGGAATATAATTAGGTTTTTATCATTATATGTCAGAAAAGCAAGTTAATTAAGCAGCCTAGGTTTCCTAGGTGTTGTTAGTTTATATTTGGTTAATTCAGCAGCCTTGGTTTCCTAGGTATTGTTAGTTTATATTTAGGTAGTAAAAAGAAACTAGAACTTGAATGTTTCAACAATTATTGTATGGATATGTATGGACAAAAGCATTATAGAAGAGTATTAAATATTACCAAAAGTTATTTTCCATTTTTCAGACTAAAACCAGCTTTTGTGTGGCATCCCAAAATCTATGCCAATTCAATTCAGAATGAGGAGAACAAATCCCAGTGCTCACAAAGAAGCTCACTGATGACAGACTCACCACTGGCTTTTGGGCATCAGAATAGTGCTGGAAAAGCCTAAGTAATTAGTCATTGATGTAGAAGTACTAATGTGAACATATTTTTTCCATTTGTTACTAGTTCCCTGTAGTGGATTCATTAATTGGGGCCTGAACATAAACACTTTATTGCTGGATGGTTGAAGTTGAGGAAAGTGGCTGGTGTTCAGTTGCAGAGATATAAATACATATGCTGCAAGGAGGGGGCTGACTCCTGATTGCAGCTCCATCACTGTTGGCACTGTTTAGCTGAGGTGTAGCTTTTGCCCGGCTGCTGGCTCTGGTTGTGTGGCATCTGGCACAATATTCCTGCATTTCTAAACAACAACCAATTGTTGATGTTGAGAGGAATGATGGCATTAGTGCTTATGCTGTGGATAAATACTAAATCTTTTTGGTGAGGGGTAGCAACAGGCCTGTCTTTGGCTCTCAGATGCTGTCATGAAACTGTGCAATTCTTGTTTTGTTTTCTTAAGATTTCATTCAAATCAGAGTTTCTCTTGGGTTATTGACAGCTTCAGACAGCAGTTAGCCATTTCCAAGGATGTTAGAGGAAGTGTCAAATGTTCGAAACAAACATAATATAACATGTATCTGTCATATGAGAATTTTAGGGTTTATTTGTGGCAGCAGAAGGTGCATGTTTTTAAGAGTGTTTGTCTGTGATTACTGGCCTTTAAAATCAGAAATCTGGATCATAAGTCAATCTGAAAAAAAAAAAGTTGACGGGAATTATTATTCTTTTCACTTGTATTCTGGTTTATGAGCAATCTAACATCATGTTCTCTTACATTTCTGCTCTGTGGTGAGGGCTAGAAATGCCCTTTTAAAAACTTAAATCTAGGCTGATCACATAATCATTAAAATACAAAAGCTGGATCTTCAAATAAACAAAAATGTCCTAATTAAATAATAGGGGATTTGGCAACTTGGCATTCAGCTCTTTTCATAAAGCCTGAGTGAGTTTCAAGGTGAATGACTATGAATGATGTGCGGCCTTGCTGCTGAAGGGATTGATTTTCTTTGCCTAATTCTCTACCTCATTCCTCCTTACTTGTGCCACCCTTTTCTCTATCTTCTTACTTTTTCATCTGTTTTTATCACCTGCTCTCCTTTTGCTGCTATTGTGCTCTATTTGCCTCCTGCTTTTGTCCTTCAGCTTTGTTGTAACAAAATAACACCTTTGTTTTTCAGTTTGTGCAGTCATGGCACAAACTACTTCATAAAGCACTACATTTTTATTTAAGAATGATTTGAATTTAGTGAATTTAAGGGAAATGTGTGAAACTCTAAGAATATGATTTATCCTTCCAGAAGAGAAGAAAAAGAAACAAAACATTTCTGTTAGGTTTTGGATATTTTTTTAATATGTACATTTTTAAAATATGTATATTGATCAAATATAAAGTTATCAGTTACTTTAATTGACATTAGGGCTGATTAAGTTTTGGAATTTGGAAAAACTTGGAGCCCTTTAGGGTCTTGGAGCAGGTGAAAATACAGCTCAGAATTGGCACTAGAAATACTGTGGTCTTTGCATATGTTTCCATCCTCAGTTAAAGCAGTTATATGCAGAGGTTTTAAAGGAATTTTCCTTTAAATTATAAGCTATTTTATTGTGGTTTAATATACTTTAGAGATAGAGAAAAACAAAGCCTGGTTTCACTTAACCCTTCATTTGTGACCTGTAGGCTTAAGTGGAAAATAAGCCTTGTACCCAAAGTGAACTTTCCTGTTTTTCAGCTTCTTGTTTCTCCACAAAACAAAGAAATCAAGTAGGTAGAATTTAGAAATGACATACAGGCAATGTTTTGGCTCCAATGCCAGTATTCAAAACAAAAGGCCTACTTAAGCAGTTTGACATTGGTATTTCTTTTCTTTAGTTAAACTGTACCTCCCTCAGAGATTTGTACCTGATTTTGACCATACCTGAAAAGACACTGACTGAACCTGCAAATCCCAGGCAACAATAAGAGATTGTTAGCTTTCCTACTCATTGTGTGACACCTCACAGTAATTAGTTAGCAATTAGTTGCAAAAATTGCAAAAGCAGGTTGGGTGTGGGATTATTTTTTCAGAACCTTGTTCTAGCCTTGTCTTTTTTTTAAAGCTTACAGCCCCCACTGTAACATCTGATGGCAGAGTTTGATCTACTATGATGCTTTAAGCCAAGGTTCTTGTGCTTTTTATTAGACCAGTTGCAAGTTTGTGACTATACAGATGCTTAAAACGCTAATGCAGATAAGGTTTTTGCTTCTCTTAAAGATGTAGGTGTTGAGACCACAGTTTAACATAGATTTGTGTTAAGTGGAACTTCCTATACAAAAAGATTGTGTTTAATCTAGGAGTTAAGGTTTCTTTGAAAAGCAGTCCATTTTGTTTCTTCTTTTAGCTTTTGTGTTACTTAATCTGATGCTTTCAGTAGGTGCCAATGAGTTTCTTTATTTTTTTCTGCCTAATTAAATTATCTAAAAAATGACATTATTTTACTATTACTTTAGAGAAAGCGATTCTGTTTTATTTCTGCCATGTAAAAATATCTTGGAGTGAAATGGTTAGAAAGCTTTACAAAAATCTGTTTTTACAGACTCAGGAATGTGATAAAAATGTTTAAGTTGAAAAACTGTCGTGTACACTGAAACATAAAATATATATTTGCAGCCATTTGTTTAAGATTAGTCAAATGGATTCATAACCATTATCATGCTCTGTTGCCCATTTATTCTGCTTTTAAAATGATGTTCCTATTTATGGATGGAAGCTCAGAAGGGAATTATTTCTACCTTGCTGCATTGGCAGTTGCTATCAAGAGGTAGCAAGTGGTCTTCATTTGCATCTTAGACCTTTAGCCATGTAACTCCTTTTAATAGCTAGAGCAGAGGCTTCTGTGGGCTGACTTCTATTAGTGCTCAGGGTCAGCAGAAATCCTTGTCTGTTAAAAAAAAGAAGCCCGATGCTGTGTAGGATGATGAGATGCTAACTGGGCACAAAGATAAGCAGAAATGTCAAAGGGAGAAGAAGCCTCAGGCATAGATAGAGAGAAAATACCACCTGCTTTCCACCTCACATGCCTACAAAAGGAAAGGAAGGCACAGGTCTACAAATAGAGAAATACTAAAACAGAGAGACAGAATACTTTTGTTCATATTTTAAAGTCTTTCCATTTGAATTAAGAAGCCAAATGTTCTTTTTTTTTTTTTTTAACTGTGCCAGTTTAAATAGAAGACTTATTTTTAAGGGCAAAGTTCATCAAAATAGTATGATGCAATTTTTTTTCCCCATATATAAGGGCTATTTTTTTTTTAAATTTTAAAAAACTTAATGTATATTCAAGAATGTGAATTCAAGAATAGATGTTTTGTCTGCTCGATGTAGCTTTGCTTCTAATTTTCAAAAATTCTTTCTCTGGATAGTAGTTCTTGGATTTTGGCATTTCCAGAAGGCAAACAGGCTGCCAAATCAACATTCTTTTCCAGCTCTTTACTACTGACTCATTTTGCTTTTAACCAGTAGTTACAGAAAAATGTTTGAAAGTTCAGAGATCCTGTTGAAACACCTATTAATTTGATTGAGAGTGGAAAAAGAAACTAAGGACTGCATCTTTTGTTTTTTAACTGTGTCTTGTCATCAAGTTTAGAATATTAGCTTATTTTAAGTAAAATATGGGTTGTCAGTTCTTCAGTTCTATTTAAAATATAATTCCTAACAAACTAACATTAGTAATAGAGGGTGTTATGAGATAATATAACATGTTTTTTCAAACTCATGCTCCTGTGCACTTGGATAGTGCATTATAAATGAGAAAGTCTATATCAAATTTATCTATTAGGCTCTCTTTTCCATTTTTCCAGATTGAAAATATATATAAAACACAAAAAAAATTAAAACGAGACAAACATCTGTAATGCATTTAGTAACCACAATGCTGAACATGCTTTTTGAGTTTATTATCTCAGTAAGGAATAAGTTGTTATGGTAATTTCTGTAGAGAAGTTAAAGTGTGTTATGTATTAATAACAAACAATAGTTTTGTTCAATCTGTATGGGTGGGCCCAACTGGAAGCATAATTAAAGCATGGTTTTGTGGACAATCAAGGAGTGGTTTTAAATATAATTGCCATTTGCAAATAAAAGTAGTTCTTTGCTTTAAAGTCACTAGGTATTCCCAGCACTGAATCCTGTCATTTGTGACCAGTGAGAGTTTATTTTGAGTAACAATAGCATTATCATACCCCTGGTTGATCACAAAACTTGTGAACAGTTGTAGAATCTGGAGAAGTTTTAGGTGAACAGAGAACAAAAAGTCTGTGCCAGGGATGCGTGAGGGTGACCACAGAAGTCCCACTGCAAAATCTTGGAGCCAGTTGAGTTACAGTCATATTTTTGAGTGTTACTGGTAAGAGTCATAGTACAGGATGAGACAGGTACTGAACTGAAACTGACAAAGCAGATGTTGCATTTAATATGAGTAGTATCTTACGAAAAGCTGTTCCTCCCGTTTGTATTTGGGTATGTATGTTAGGCACAGTATTGATGGTGTACTTGCTTAATTTCTTCTTTAAGGATCCTCCCACTTCTGTGTCCCTTGGACTCCGAATGGAAGAGATGATTTTCAATTTGGCGGACACACACCTATTCTTTAACGATTTAGAAGTAAGTGTTCATTCTTTTAAAACACACAGAGATGATTTAATGTTTAATATTTGTCTGGTTTTATGTGCTGTTAGATGGTTTGACAATTATTTGCAGAGTTTCAATACAGAAATGCTTAGAAAATAGCTGTATCATTTAGTCATTAGGATATATAATAATATCTACACTAAATGTCTGCACTGCCCTTCAAATGTTCCTACAGTTTAAATGGTAGAGTTTTGTCCTCACAGGTTTTAGCATTTATGATGACAGTAGACAAGTTTCAAAAGCGGATACACTGAAAGGATCTATAAACGTGCAGAATTCAATAGTCTGCACAGGCCATTAAATATTAAACTTCAGCTTCTATAAACAGTTGATGGCTGGGTACAGATTTCTTGCTTACATGCCACTGTGGGCAAGAGTTACCTTAGCTCCAAGGGACATCATTAATGATGTATGGGCTGTGTGTGTCCACAGCCTGTTCCTGGGGCTGCTCTGCCTTCGGCAGGCACGGGGTGTTCTGTGCCAGGGTGCCTCTGCCTGCAGCGTGCAGCGAGGAGCTGTGGGTGCCTTGCCAAGGGCTTTTTTAGCCTGCACAGCCTATGGTTGTGAGATTGTTCCAAAACTCTCCAAACTGCTGAAAGAGACTGTCACTGTAATGCCTGGCTGTTTCATCTTAAAAGGGAAAAAAGCAATTTCTGATCATATTTTAATGACACAAAAACATGAAAACAGTCAGATTTCTTTCCCATCATAGTGAAGACAGCTGTTTATTTAAAATCCAGCTGTTAAGCAAGCTTGTGGTGGGGCTGCCAACACACATTAATCATCACATTGTTGTTTTGCTAGATTTTAGAATAGTGTGTTATTCCAGACAGGCAAAAGAATCTAAAAGATTCAAATGCAACTTTTGCTGATCAAAGTTAATTGGCAGCAATTGGCCTTTAAATATTTCCTGATGTTTCCCTTTTCAAAATCAAGCAAAATACACCTTATTCAATAGATGAGCCAAAATAATTTGAAAAATGCCAGTGTGTGATAGACCTCAAATGTGGTTTGTCCAACATCTGTCCTATATTTTGATTTCTTTTCATCTAAAAAGAAACCACTCACAGATGATTTGGCATCTTAGAATGTAATGAAATTATTGAACATGGGTTTTTTTTCCTTCCATTCCTTAGCGTATTTTTTATACTTACAGTAAAATAGCTGGTTTCTTTAAATTTTAAAGTAGCGTTTTCTTTCATGAAGGTATGTAAAGATATGATTGTTTTGGATAGAAGAAGCACCATCAGTGAGTTGCATGTATAGGAATTATTTTTCAGATTTGTCTAAAAATATAACAATACTAGTTATTTTCCAACTCTGTTTCTGATTTCTGGTTATATTTCATTTTAACCAGAGCGGAATGAAAAAGTACTACTCTTTCGGTGTTTTAGCAGTATATTTAATAAAGTTCAGTGTGTTTTCATTTGCTATGCAGAGCCAGATATGAGCCACTTCATACATGATTGTTGACATCGCTGACTTTAATGAAAGTTAATCAATTGTGTCTTAGGGGTGGTAGATTATCTTCTGCTAATAGACATATTGCAGCCTTAACAGTACGGCACAGCAGTTTATTCACTGAAGAACTTTGAAGCTGTGTGTGAGAAAACAACTGCTCCAGGTGGTTCATGGAGGCATAGGAGCTCACTGGAAATGATTCTTTGCATTTCCACCATAACAACCCAGTTTATCTTGTGTCTCCAAACTGAAGTGTTACAGTTTGTGCCTATACCCTATTCTGTCTTCCTTATACATAGAAGCACCCAGGAGTGAGCAGTTGGGTTCATGTCCTTGCACATGAGCTCTAATCCTTATGTCTGGGGAACATAAGCTCCAGTCTGAAAGACCATGCCTTGTCCAAGGAGTGAAGAGCATGTTCAGTGTGTTTAGAGAAGCCTTCAGAAAAGTACACAGTGAAAGGACATAAGAGAGCCTGTACTTTGTGGGAAGCAGCACATAAGGACTAGACCTCATCACATACTGAGGCTTCCTGTTCACCAGAAGTGACATGTTTTTTTGGAACATTGTCACAAGCACGTGGTGTTTTTGAAGGAGCATGTCCTCCTGGAGCCACACTCTGTCATTCTTGTGAGCATCACCATTTAACTAGCAGGGCCTGCCACTTTTCCAAGGGCTGTGACCTTGGGGCAGATTCCTCGCATCCATCTCAGAAACTCAAAAGTCCTTGCTTGGTGGTTTGGAAGTTCAGGCTGCCCACAGCTTGACAGGCTTTCATGAAAACTGTGGACAATTTGGTTTGGATGTGTCTCAGGCTTAAAGCATCTGTTCTCACTGATGAAGGAGTGAGTCTGAAAGATCTAATGGTGACACTACTCAGGCCTATGCTTTCCAGTTCACAAGCACAAGCATCTGGGCTGTTGGGAATGAAGATATTTGTAGGCACCATTGCCAGTGAGCTGCAGAGTTTGGGTATCCTTGCCCAGCCATAGTACGAAGAAAGGCAAAGCTGGATTTGGAACATATCTAACCCACAGAGTAGACGTTTTTGGGTCTAGGCTTAATTCAAAGTGGGAACCTGAAAGCTGATGCCCTCTGTCTCACCCAGGCTCAGAGGGAACCCTTCTTGGCATATAGAGAGGCTGCTTTTACAGGCAGGCAATCATCTGTCATAACTTTGGCCTATGATGCACATTTTTCCAGATACCACAACTTAATGTTTTTAAATAAAAATCTTCTTTCATCCAACGCATTCCAGAAAACTCTATAATCAGAACAGCTCTCATGTTATCCAAGTAAAAATACTTTTTCTTCTTATAAAATGCTGAAGACCGATTGAACATTTTGAATGCAAAGGGCAGAGTTGCAGCAGTGATCTCTGAAGCACAATTTGATTTATATATGACCTGATTTTTCAAAGCTCAGCCTAGAGATTTAATAATGTTATTAGGTTAAATTCTAAAATGTATAAAGGGAAATTTAGTCTGTATAAAGGGAATCAGTGCCAATGTCTATCAGTTTAAAACTGGTTTACCCATCTGAATTTAGTAGGGGGTACAGCCAGGTAAATGAATCACCTAATTTTATGTATGTTGTTCTTTATATAATAGTAATAGTAATGATAATAATAATAATATTTTTATTGAAAATTTCAAAGTCATTGAAAAAATTCAGTCAGATCTCACTGTCTAGGTCTGAAGTCAGTATTCTGTTTCTAGATGGGTGAGGTATGTTTAGATTTGCACCCTTGTACAAGTTCTTATTTTATTACTTTGAAAAAAATAAAATAAATTGCTTATTTCCTTCACTTTGCACAGATTTATTTGGAGTAATTAATTCCAAAGTGATGTAATAGCAAATAATTTCTGGTCTTTAGGAACATTCCTTAAACAGCATGTTAAAGGGGTATGACAAGGTTTTTAACATACTGAAAAGAAAAATATTAATGTTTACTTATGTATAATTTGATCTAAGTACCATAATAAACAGTGTTTTCTTGCAATAGCAGTAATTTCATAATGAAATTATAGAAGTGTACTAGGCTAAACAGTAGAAAATAGTGCAGTGTTCTATAAAATTTAGATTCCAAAATCTGCATTTGGGCTTCCAAATAAGAGCTTTTGGTTTTCAGTATTGAAGCTTTTTTTATTTAAATATCTCATACTTTCTGTTCTATAGTTGAATTTTAATTGTGTGCAAGAGGGAATAACTAAATTGATGTTGTGCTCTCAAGAGAACCACAGTTACCTCATCCAAAAATAATGTTTGATTTTACATGCTGATTATGTTGTGATAGGGATAATAAGGTATAATATTTTAAAGGTGTGTATGGAGCAATTACACATATTATGTATTTTAGGAGGTATGCTCCAGTGTTTTAGGGAAATGAGTGACTTGATGATAGGACTGAAAGATGACATCCACCGAGGTGATCAGCTCCGGTGCAGGTGTGTCCTACAGCAGAGCAGGGGACCATGGCTCATGGGGGGTGTTCCTCACCCCAGGGAAGCCCAGGGGAGCACAGAGACCCACCAGGAGCCAGCAGCTCATATGAGAGTGGCTTACTTTCCTGGCATCTGCAAGGCCAGGAGAATTGGTGTCCAGTCCCTCTTCCCACAGTAGGCAGCCCTAGTGAGCACTGTGCCCAGGAGCACCGTGACCAGGGCAGGCAGGCAGGTCATGGTGTGGCAGTTTGCTCGGCAGGGTGTTACAGCAGGGATACTGCAACACGCGTATCAGACAACGAGGCCCGTGGAAAAGAAATACCTATGGGCTGATTCTTGATAGATGTTTCAGAGATGTTTATTTCTCCAGCCGCATGGCCGGGGCTCTGCC
>NW_008237435.1:2181047-2182200 GCF_000691975.1 Corvus brachyrhynchos
GGGGGACGGACACAACATTTCACACATTTATTTTTAACAAAAAGAGGTTTAAAAATTAACATTGAAAACAACTGGATAAACATGAGATAACAAGGACAGTTTCAAAACAAAACAAGCCACCTTCCTGAGTCTTTAAATGTCCAAACAGATTCTCTGGAACATCTTAAGGCTGACGGTAGGGAGACAGGACTCTCTGGGCATGCTTTGTGGGGAAATGGAGGCAGGAGAGGGTTTCTTCCATTTGTACCAGTTGGAACTCTAAACAACACTAGTTAATTTCTTCCCTCCCCCTCTTCATCCCCCACTCGGCATTGGAAAGGGATTTTTGGAGAAACAATTGGCAAAGGCATGGTTTTGTGAGGGAAATGGGTGGAAAAACAGGTTGGGAATACACTGGCGGGAATAGGATATAAGGGTAAAAGGGAAAGGTGGGATTAGGAAAGGGAGACTGTAGGGGAGCTTATAATGGAGATATTGTCTAGCATGACTACGATTTTTAGCATATATACTGCCTTTTACAGGAACACCATCAGGCCCAGTGACCTCTGCTGCTTGTAACCCTTTTCTACCTTGCACAATTTTCAACTCTACTACTTCACCATCTCTTAAGCTTGGGATGTATTTTTCAGGGTTATTCTTTTTAAAAGCAGTTCTATGAACGAATATGTCTTCTTGGTTGTCACATCTTGTTATAAAACCATAATTTTGTTTAACATTATACCATTTTACTATTCCTAAAACCTTAGCTACGATGATCTTTTCCTTTTTCCGAGTGGCTGCTGTTTTCTGTCTCTCTGTGGTTTTGCTTTCTCTTTCGTTTTCGCTCGCTCCCGTGTTGGAATTGCCAGGGCTGCTGGGGCCATTGGGGCTGCTCGTGCCTGCGCGCTCTTCCCGGGATTGCATTCGGGGCTGTGCGGGCTGGGCCGGGCCGCGCCGCTCAGCTCCCTGCGCACCGCCGCCTCTGCCCTCAGCTGCACTGCTGCTGCCTGGGGCCGCGCCCACGTCTCAGCCAGGGCCCCGAGTGACAAGCCCCCCGTGCCCTGCTCCAGCGCGCATTTTGGCTGGGCATGCCTGCGCGCCGCCCCTCTTGGTCAGGCATTCACGGGGCTCATTCTACCACGCGCTGCTCCCGCTGCTCCTCACTCTGCCGCAA
>NW_008237435.1:2182888-2194035 GCF_000691975.1 Corvus brachyrhynchos
GAGGAACTAGGCAATCACGGGACCCGAGGGTCCTTGCCCGCGCAGGGGAACACAAAACAACCAATGGGGAACGAGGCTGACCAGGGGCAGGGAAACCCCGTGTGTCCCCCCCAGGGCCCCTCTCCCAGGACCACATGGCAGGGGGGAAGGGAACCCAACAGGGTGCTCAGGGAGTATGATGACTCCGAGGAGGGATATTCCACTGGCCAAGTGCACACGTGAAGTCTACCAGCAACCCAGCACCATTCTGTAGCCATCTGCACAGGTCAAAGGCACTCATCCCACCTGACTCCCAGGGCAGAATGGTAGGCACTCATCTGAGAGCAAAGGCTGCAGCTTTGATGGGGGATCTGCACCATCTGTCCGGACAGTGGCCAGTGCCTCCACACAGACAGGGCTGCTAAATGGGGAGACTGCAGTGCAGAACTGAGACTGCAGAATGCGTCAAGTGGAGGAGCTCCTGTGACAGGTGGCTGAGCTGCAGGAGGCAGTGGGAAGACTGCATAGCATCAGGGTGGCTGAGAAGGAGTTGTATAGCTGGTTCAGTGGAGTTGGATGGCTGCTTCCAAGCGCAGTCTGCAGCGTACCCAGAGCCCATGGCCAAACAGCCAAAACCTCCCCCACTGGCACACACAGAAGGGAGGGGGAGCAATAACATGGCACAATGTAAGCCTACAATGGCAAGGGTCTGCAGGAGGAAGATGAGGTGCCCCTGTAGAACTGCTTCACTGCTGTGCAGACTGAAAAGGAAAGACACATTATACAGGAGAGATGCTGGAGCTGACTAAGGAGCCTGACCCGCCCCCCATACAACAATGAAAGCAATGAAGAAAAGGTAGGAGGCAATAGTAGTAGGTGACTCACTTCTGGGAGTCTTATTTGTCAGCCTCAGCTGCTCTCTAGAGAGGTGTGTTGTTTGCCAGGGACTCATATTAGGGGTATCACCAAGAGCCTACCAAGCCTCATACAGTCCTCTTCTATCTGCTGCTGTTTGACATGGGCACCAGTGATACAGCCAGAAACAGTCTGAGGAAACAGAAACAGTCAAGATGGATTGCAGAGCCCTGGGAGCAACAGTAAGGGATTCTGGAGTGTGAGTAGTTTTTTCATCAATCCTCCCAGCCATAGGAAGGGAGTTTGAAAGGGCCAATCAAATCTGGCAAATTGACACATGGCTGCAGAACTGGTACCACAGAGAGGGGTTCAGGTATTTTAGAGCATGTGACTTTCTTGAGAAACCTGGTCTGATGGGGCTGATGGGCTCCATCTGTCAGAGAAGAAGAGCATCTTCAGTCATAAGCTTGAGGAAGAGGGCTTTAAACTAAAGTTGCTGGAGGAGAGGAACCCCAATCCATCCCACTCCTACCAGTCTGATGCCTGTGGTAGCCAGACATGCCCAGAGCCTGGAGAGGGATCACAGTTCAGCAGAAGAACACCTGAAGAACAGTACAAAAGAATTCCAGCCACTCTAGCCAGTAAGTTGGCTTCATCAGGGCCCCATCTTAAATGCTTCTATGCAAAGGCACACAACATGGGGAGTAAACAGAGGAGTTGGATGCACATGCATGCCTGCAGTTCTGTGATCTTATTGGCATCACAGAGACTGATGGGATGACTCTTGTGATTGGAGTGTTGGAATGAAAATAAGCAAGATGTTTAGGAAGGACGGGCAGGGGAGACAGGAAGGGCCTGTATGTCAGTGGATGTTGATGCTGGAGTGCATGGAGCACTGCCTGGAGATAGATAAGGAGCCAACTGAGAGCTTGTGAGTCAGGATTAAAGGGAGAGCAGGAAACAGGTGACGTTAAGTGGGGGTCTGCTATAGACTAGCTAACCAGGAAGATTGTGGATGAGGCACTCCATAGTGCATGAGGCACTCCATAGACAGGTAGGAACAGCCTCACACTGGCAATTCCTGGTCCTCATGGTGAGCTTCAGCCACCCAAATGTCTCTTGGAGGTATAACACCGTAGGCCATAAGCAATCCAGGAGGTTCTGTAATGCATTGATGATGACTTCCTTTTGCAAGTGATGGAGAAGGGACGTGCTATGCTGGACCTTGTTCTCAACAACAAGGAAGGGCTGGTGGGGAATGTGAAGCTCAAGGACTGACTGCAGTGACCATGAAATGGTGGATTTTAAGATACTCGGGGGAGCAAGGAGGGTGCACATGAAGCTCACAACCCTGAACTTTGGAAGAAAGACTTTGGCCTCTTTGGCAACCTACCCGGTAGAATACCATGGGATAAATCCCTAGAGGGAAAAGAGGCCCAAGAAAAGGGGTTAATATTCAAGGATCAGCTCCTCCAAGCTCAAGAATGGTGCATCCCAACAAAGAGGATGTGGTGAACATGCTGGAGGGAAGAGCTATCATCCAGAGGGACCTTGAAAGGCTTGGAAGGTGGGCCCATGCAAACCTCAGGGAGTTCAGCAAGGCCAAGTGCAAAATACTGCATCTGGATTGCGGAAATCCAGAGGAGATTGAATTGAGAGCAGCCCTGGGTGGAAGGACTTGGAGGTTAATTGACAAGAAGCTAAACATGACCTGGCAATGTGCGTTTGCAGCACAGAAAGCCAGTTGTGTCCTGGGCTGCAATAAAAGCATGACCAGCAGGTCGAGGAGGTGATTGTCCCCCTTTACTCTCCCCTTGTGAGATCCCACCTGGAGTACTGCGTCCAGCTCTGGGAACCCAGCTAAAGAAGGGCATAGAGTGAGTCAGGAGGAGGCCACAAAGGTGATGAGAGGAATGGAGCACCTCTCATATATGAGGAAAGGCTGAGGAGTTGGAGTTGTTGAGCCTGGAGAACAGAAGGCTCCAGGAAAACCTTATCGTGGCCTTCCAGAGGGGAGAGCAGGAAAGGGACTTCTTGCAAGGTGTCATGTAGTGACAGGACAAGGGTTGGTGGCTTTAAACTGAAAAAGGGTAGGTTTGTATTAGGAATTAGGTAGAAATTATTCAGTGTGAGGTTGGTGAGACACTGGAATAGGTTGCCCAGGGAAGTTGTGGATGCCCCATCCCTGGAAGGGTGCAAGGCCAGTTTGGATGCAGCTTTGAGCAATCTGGTCTAGAGGGAGGTGTCTCTGCCCATGGCAGGGGGTTTGGAACTGGATGATCTTTATGGTCCCTTTAACCAAAACCATTTTGTGATTCTATCTGCATCTTTAAAGATTGTATATGTTTACATATTTATACTAGTACTTTAAAAAATACTAGTGTACTCATTTTTTTGGAATATCAAGTGCATATTACAACTGGGTATGTTAAAGGAATATTGGTGGTAGTGACTTATTAGGAACATCTTATTTGAAAAAGTTAATTCAGTGTTTTGCAAACTTTATTCTAAAATGATACCACCTCATTAGATCTCTTCCTTATATATACTGAGATACATACTGGAGCTGAATATGTCACTTATTAACACTTTTTTTGTCTAATCTTACCTAACACTTAGAATACTTTCCTTTTTTTTAATTGTTTGTATTGAATTCTATTGAAGTAATTAAAGGCAAATTAATTTGTAGTTTTATTTCATGGTTGTTGTTTTTTTCTTTTAGGACTTTTATTTCAGTTTGTTTATGTCAAGTTTTTTGGTGTGGGTTTTTGTGGGAAGGTTCAAAATAAGATTGTAATGATACTATAAAAAATCAAAAATTTTCACACCTTTGACAAATGCAGTAATGCAGAGTGCATGATCATGATGAATTGCATTAATTTTTATGCCATTTGTGAAGCATGTATAATGCACACCCATGGGTTCACAATTCACTTCTGTTTGTGAAGCCTATGCAAAGTGATGATATGTGTATGGGAGTCGTTTATAATGAATGGCAGTATGGTATGAGTTTCCAGGCTTCGTTAGTTGATATATTTCTCTTAGTGATAAAAGATGAGGGAATGCTGTAAGGTACTACTGTCAAGCAGTAACTTTGGTTCTTTGGGAAAAAAAATTAAAATAGTCAATTATATTCTAACAATTAGGAATGATGACCTTGATTAATTTCTTCTGAAATTGTTACTTAAAATCCACCTGGTGTTCCACACCTAATGTGTTCATGATGAAAATTCAGAGCACAATCTCTTCTGTGTGTCAAAAAGAGCTGCATAACTGTGTTATGATTTCAAGTATGGGGTGTTACTTCACATTAATGAACCTTTAAGACACCATATGAGCATGTTATTGTGCATGGGCCCCTCTGGAAAGCTGCCTGTGTTGGAGTTGCACGTGATTTCCATAAAATGCAACTGTTGTTAACCACAGCTGGCTGGACTGTCAGCCCAGGGCAGGCAGTGGCCGAGGTGCTCCCATCCCAGCCTGGCTACCAGGCAGCACCTTCACTCCTCTGTCCTGCCCACCTGCCACCAACAAGATCAGCCGGTCCTCAGGCACCAAGGAGCAGCCCATCTCTCTGCCTCTTCACTCCATAAAACGAAGTTAGATTAATACAGAAACATTTTACAAATCCTCCATTTTACACATATGGGAACATTTCCAGCTTTAATGAAGCATTGAGATGCTGTCTTCCACAGATGCATCTTCTCACAGTTTAAAGCAGAGAATAAGCAGCGTTTATGTCCTTGCACTCTCACGTTCTGTGTTTGCCCTGTAAACCTCCTCCCTCCACCCACAGTGCAATAAATCCTTCCGGGACTCCTACAAGTCTGTAGCTGCTAGCTTAGGTTTACTCAGATCTAGAAGTTGATAGGGAGAAATTAGCTATCAGATACTTTTTATGAAAACTGCTTTTTGTGGATTGTTTCTTGTATAATTTACTATATGGAAGTGCCTGCTCTTCTTTGTGGCTCCCAGTCATTAGACTATGAGTATTTATCAACTCTACCTCTCCCTCTTATGCCTTTTCAAGCTGAAGACTGTGTGGAGGACAGCTTTTTTACTTGAAATGTGATGGAGATGTCTGATGCTGAGGCCTTCTGTTCCCTAAAGGCATGTAAAGGACCAGTAAGGCCCACGTTACAAGGCAGACTCTCATGTCACTAAAGCAGATGATACACTCTGTACTAACACCAGGCACTACAGGGATTTCCGAGATGAGAAATCTTTGTGAAACCTCAGGGATAAGAGAGAGAACAACTAAAGCCCAGGATAGCATCTATAAAGGCTGATCGTGGAGCAGAACTCCTTGAACATTAGCTCCTTTTTGGCCTTTGCCTTCAATTCTTACAGGTGAAACCCGGCTGCCTCCCTGCTGCTGGAAGCAAATGTACCATATAAATCACTTCTGGCCCTCAAGGAGACCTTTTTTCATGACAGGGACATATATCCTCTTTTCATCAGCCTGAAAATCTCTCCTTTGTAGGTATCAGTAACACCACAGGAGACTAAGTGACTTTCCTCACAGGTCCTTCAGTGACCGTGCACACAGCTACGTCCCCCGTGTACCATGCAGTGCCCTGTAGGAATGCCTTTGAAGCAATACAGCCATATGTTCTGTTTCTTTAATCTGAAGGAGAAAGGGAAACTATTTCCCCTCAGACCTGGGTACTTTAATACACCACAGACTTGGACCGGTAACTTTTAGCACAGTAGCACTCTGAAGCATGATTTGGGATCATTGGCATTATGATAATACACATTATTGAATTCATTTCAGCAGACTTACCATATGCAGGTTATTGCACATGTCAAAGAACCATGACCACTGCAGGGTAAAATGCTCTTCTTTCTGAAAGCATTTTAGCACATCTGGTCCTAGAGTCAAATAATCTAACAAATGAAGTGCTTGGATGCAAGCCAGCTCTTAAGTGCAGATTTTGAGCAAGCTCCAAAGCAGGCTGGGAGAGCAGGTTGGCCACTATTAGCAGTGTAGAGGTCCATCATTTATTCTCCCACACCTTGTAGAAATGTCATGGAGCCAGCTTTGACAGGTATGACGTGGCCTAGATTTAAACTTAACTGTGTTGTATGGAGGTCCACAGTCAGTGATGGGAACTGGGGGAGCTGCAGTCAGACCAAAGAAGTGCAGAAGGAGGATTGTGAAACACCATTACAGAAAGAAAAGCTTTCTCAACTTCTCCACACAATAAAAAGAATCAGATCAAGGTCATTTTGTGTCTGAAGCTGTACTCCAAGGTCTGAACATTGACAGGGTGACCCTTTGCTGGCGTTATGTACTAATCACTTGTCTGGTGCATATTTTATATACATATTTGTGCAGATGACACAACACGAAGCCCGTGTTTGTGGTTACCAGTACTTTTTAATTCGTGATCACTGTGCCTTAGTCTCTTCATGATGGTGATGATAAGGATGGTATCTACAGATATGAGGATCATAATTCTGTCATAAAGTACTCGAGAGAAAAGCAGCAGTTGAGTCTGATGATTATAGCAGCTTTTACTGTGTACAGCTGTAGCTGGCTTTCTAACAAAGCTTCAGCTTGTTCTCTTTAACATATTAGTCCTCAGGAACATACTGGCACAAATTCTCTCTCGACTGACACAATTAGGAAATGTATTTCAAACAACTCAAAAGAAAAAAAAATACAAAAAAATTACAAATAGTCAGCCAAGAAAACTTTCCAATTTTCTGTTGTATTTGTTAATTTCTTTTCTGGTTTGGGGGTTTTTTTTGGATGATTTTTGTCAGTTGTACTTGTTCCAGTTTGCGTTACTCGGATAGTTCAGGTAAGGTCTGATTTGTAAAAGCGCAGGTTAAAAAACACCCCAACATTTAGAGTAAAAGGGCATCAGTCATCACTAATCATGGCAGTGCTTCAGGTGTCTGTACTTGTGAGCTAGTAGCTAGTAAGAACTCCATGTAGTCAACTGGTACCAGGGCTTCTGTTTGGGATGCCTAGATTTTGCTGTAGTACAAATGAGCTAAAGGCTAGGCAGGCATGCTTCGTGAAGAAATACATGGACATGCAAATTGCCCAGTATAGTATAGTGCATTTCATGGAATCATGGAGTAGTTTGGTTTGGAAGAAGCCTTTAGCAATCGTCTAGTCCAACCCGACTGCCATGGTTAGGAACAATGTTCCACTCGACCAGGTTGCTTGAATCCCCATCCAACTTCCAGGGATCCACATCCACAGCTTCTCTGAACAATGTGTTCAAGTACCTCACCACTCTCACAGTAAAGAATTTCTTCCATGTACATAATCTAAATCTGTCCTCTATCAGTTTAAAACCATTACCCCTTATTCCTTGTCCTATCAGTACAGGCCTTGGTAAAAAGTCTGACCCTAACTTTCTTCTAAATCCACTTTAGATGTATTGAAAGGCCACAATTAGGTCACTCCAGAGCCTTCTCTTCTCCATGCTAAACAACCCCAGCTCTCTCAGCCTGTCTTCACAGCCTGCCTCTCTTTCCTGTGCTGAGGCCCCCTGAGCTGGAGGCAGTCCTCCATGTGGGATCTCACCAGGGCAGAGTAGAAGGGGAAGGGGGAAAATGACCTCCCTCAACCTGCTCTTCAGGCCTCTTTTGGTGTGACCCTGTGTACTGTTGTCTTTCTGGGCTGCAGGTTATATCCAGGATTTTTTATCCACTGGAATTCCCAAGTCTTTCTTAACAGGGCTATTCTCTATCTGTTCACCACCTAGCCTGTACTGATATGGGTCATTGTCCCAGTCCAGCTGCAATACCCTCCCCTTTATTGCATTTCATGAAGTTCATATCAGCCCACTCCTCAAGCCTGTCAAGGTCTCTCTGGATGGCATCCCACAAGTCAGTGAAATACATTCCAGTGCAAAAAGGTTTGTGGTAGGCAGCAAGCTAACTTTTAGTGGTATGAGACCCATCTCCAAGATGGTATGCTAAAAGTAATTTCTTTCAAAATAACAAAATGTGTTTTGTCTATGTATTCTCCCAAGTTACACATTCAGAGGTGTTCCTTCCAGTGACAGAACGAACATTCTTGTCCCTTTCACAGGAAATAAAATACCAAATGCTGGCATGCTTTTCAGGTATCAATCATACCTGCCTGTTATAGCTAGATTCTGCAGAGTCTGAAATATCAGATTTAGGATCAGCTAGTTCAGGAGACAGTGGTAGAAGGACAGTGGTGAGGTACCTGGAAGCCATTGCAATACCTCCATCAAAGCTGTGTATAGGCAGGGTCTGTTACTGGAATCCCAGATCTACCCCACGTATGTCAGCTTTAATTGCAGCAGAAACCTCAGTGCTGGGCTGCAGAGGCAGGCTCTGAAGGGCAACATGCAGATTGCTATGTCATGAAGGAATAATTTGAAAATTCTCTTAACAGCCAGTAATGAAATGATAGAGTTGTTTTTAAAAGCCTGTCTGACTTGATGGAAACTAAGAGATGCAAAACTGACTGCAAGAAATTGATCAGATTGAGAGCTTTGCAACCATTAGCAGATTTCAAAACAGTGTCTTACATTATATTGCTGACACATAAAAACACCCTTATTTTAATGAATAATGAGTTTTTACTTGTGAGAGGTTGAAAAGTTGCTGATATGTGCCACAGAGCTCTTTCACAATGCAAATTCTTTCCTAAGCACAGATATGATACACTACTTGATGGTTCATCATACTAAATCCAAAACTAGGTAATAATGTCATTCATCCTGAAGGCCTCTTAGTGCCAGAATTGTCGCTTCAGATTTGAATAGGTTCATTTTATTAGTAAAATTATTTGAAACAATAGAGCAGTAATGTCAAATAAATTAATAAATAGTTGATACTAATGGTAAAAGCAGTTTATGTATTAATTATTGTATTGCTTTCCTTTTATTCTTGTGTAGAGAAGCTTCACTTGGCTTTTAATATTTCATGGAACTGATGCGAACAAATTTTTTTTTACATTTTATTTAAATATTATGAATTTGATAGCACTGAACAAAATCCTATCTACCACTATAGATGTCAAGACTGTAGTTACAACTTGTTCCTAACACTAAGTATTCCATTATTAGTTTATAATATAAAGAGTTTCATAAAATCAATTAACATTCCTGAACAGTAGATTTTGTGTTTTGGTCTCTGATTAAGCTGACAGATGTGTAAAATCTCATACAGCCAGTCAAGTCCCTGGTGCAGCTGCGAGTGCTAAAGAGTGCAAGTTATTCCAGCTAAGATCAACATTAATTTACACTCAAATATCTTTCCCAGACTGCCCTTTCTATTCATGTAATGTGGTTATTTTGTGCTGATTCCGCTACTTTGAGGCAAACCATTGTTTTCTCATTGGACTCTTCCAATACAAAAATCCAGGAGGCAAACCAAATAGCCACCTTTAGAAAAAATATCTCCTGATTGATGTAGGTAACATCTTAAAATCTCAGATTTGAATTATTCAGGTTAATATTTTGAGTGGATTAGTCTCTGAAAATTATGTAATGCAATTATTTTAGGAAAACTGGGTGAAGCTAAGTGTCATCCTTACGCCTTTTTTTGCAGGATTAGAGCACATTAGCCAATCCTCACATAAGTACAAAGGTTTGAAACCACAGCTTAAGCATCTTAGCAATATACATGGTAGGTAGTTTCTATCAATCTTGTCAGCCTAGGTTTATTTTTTGGCATGAATTTACAATGTTGTTTACAAGTTGTTTGGTATCATGAAAGCTGTCGTGCAGGTTGTGCTGGTGTGGTTATGTGTGAGTGCTATGATTGAAGTTTAAATGTTAAGGAAATATGCATACATATGAATTTTAAGCATATCTCTTTGTGCTGGGTTTTTAGGGTGGTTGGTTGGTTGGTTGGTTGGTTTGGCTTTTTGGTAGCAATTATGTTAAAATGTTTCCACAGGGAGAAAAATTAAGAAGTTTCTTTCATTCACTTTCTTTTAAAAGCACGAAAAGAGTTCTTGAAGCTGGTTCCCAAAATGTTTGAGTTTCACAGTCTCAGGAGATTTCTTCTGTTTCAGTGTGGTTACAATAAGGTCTCTATCTGAATTTCATCCAGTTCAATGGTCTAATGAAACTGTAAAGAAAGGGGGAGAGCATTATTTCCTTTACTCATTGCGGTATCACTTCTATTTTTCTGTATTTTAAAGTAAAATTTGACTGTTGTTAATTGCATTTGTAAAATTTTTTTTTAGATATGGTCAAGAGGCTGGGTGATTCTATAGTAGACTAAAACTACCTTAAAGTGTGCTGTTAAAGCATGAGGCTTTAAATAAGGACTTAAAAAAATGTAAACAAAAAGTTTAACAAAAGAAACAATGAGGTATTGAAGGAATGGAGCGTTGATTTTATTTTTTGGGGTTTTCCAAGACCCTCATTCGGTCAGAACAAGGCAGTCCAGGCATTATGTGAGGGTTACCTGTAGCACCGTGCAGTCAGGAGATGAGCGTTCATGCGTGTTCACGGGCAGCGGGGTACAGGCTGCTGACACCAGTACTGGCTCAGCTGAAACACTGTCATGAGAAAGATCAGCTTTATCTAAGCAAATGATACTTTCTGAACTGTAGAAAACCACTTCAGTAAGTAAAAAGGTCTCATCTTTTTCTTCTGCCTAATTATATAACTCACTCTGTGAATGTAAAATATGGACACACAGGGGAATAACTCCTTCCCTAACACTGTTGGGCAAGGAGGAGAGACAGTTGTAGCAGCAGTTAGAACACGAGTAAGAGGGTTTCTAGGAATTTTCTTTGACTTTGAAAAGTTTAAACCACAAATATTTCAATTCATTCATTGGAACAAGATGTATATATTTTTCTTAAAGGTGTGCTCACACGTCCAAAACTCCCATTATCTCCTTGGTCAAATGAATAAAGCATAAATCAAGCCATGATTACCTACAAACAAGGATTTATAAGCAGAACAAAATAGACAGTGAAAACACACACTGACTTTTTGGTTTTTGTTCCATCAGTTTAATAAATTCAGACAGAAATTTTAATACAAGCAATACAACCTCTGACTCCCAAACTGTCAAGAGGACTGACTAACAGAACATCTCTTTCCTGGATCTAATCTCCACTAGTTTCTCACTAGTGGAATCTCAGTAATCTCACAGCAAATATAATGACTAACAGAAGTATCTTCCACAGAAAAATCATAAAGCAAACAGGTTTTTTTTTCTAATTGTTTCATATATTGTAAACTCATAAGTCTTTCTTTACTATAGGAAGGTAGAAAAAACAAAAAAATTTGTATGAATGAAAATTTTTAGTTTATAATCAAAACCACACTCAAATGTATATAAAATGTAAT
>NW_008237435.1:2194058-2224150 GCF_000691975.1 Corvus brachyrhynchos
AAAAAAACCCTGAATACTGCTTGACTAATTCAAATTGTCTTTTTAAAAATCATTATTTAAATTTTACTTAAATGAAGTACTGTGAAAAAATAATTTTAAAAGACTTGCCAACAACAGAAAAGCTTTTACTAAGAAATTAAATAGCAGTGTGGCAATATAGCTTTTCTGTATGAACTACATGTGGTCATGCAAAGGGTTAAGCTATGTGATTTCAGGATAAAAGGTTTCCTGAGTTGACTATTATTCCTACGGTCTGCCAACAACTTTGCAATAAATGGAATGATTTTTATGGGAATGTGGTTATTCACAGCAAGACTACAGTTGGTGTCAGTATGAAAAATTCTTCTTTAGTAGAAAAAAAAGGAATAACAGATCTGAAAGAAAGGCAAAAAGTAGCTACAGAGAACTCTGGCTGGTGTTGGTGACAAATTATGTTTACAAAATGATGTGGTAACCCATTGAAAAAGCAGAAATCAGAACAACAGTAAATCAGAGTATTGCTTCTCTAAGTACTGCTGTTCCAAAACAAGTTACCTGTGATTGTGTGTATTATTTAATAGCTCATTTTTCTTGACCATAAAGCAAGTGAGACTTCTAGGCTTTCAATTTCTGGGGTGTGAAAAAATGCTTCAGAAATCAGTAAAATTACCACAAAGTTATACCACAATCCATGGCAGAACATAAAATATTGGTAGGTATGAATTAAAATCATTCAGGAGAAAGGTGAAAAACATCATGGGATTAGAACTTAGTATCATTTCATAATTATTTGCTATATTTATAATTTTCATAAATTCTATTATTTCTTAGTATCACTTGTCTATTTTTTACCTCTTAATGTCTTTTGAAATAATATTATTAGAAGAAAATTGGGATGGAGAATGCATTAAAATATTGATAAACTTAGTATTAACAGTTATCCCATTTATGTTTGGTTTGTGATAAGCTTTCAGAATGCTAAAAAGATTAAATCACTGATTAAGTCTGCAGCATCCCCACTAGAGCTGGTATTATCTTCCATTCAAAATGAGGATGATTAAAGTTACTTAGAATTTAATGATTTTCTTACAACCATACAGCACATTTATGTGTTTTAGTTGTTCGACCATTCCTAAGTTAAGTTGTTGGAATATGAAGGGGGTTGTTATTGTTTTTTGGTTGGGGTTTTTAAAAAAGAAATAGATATCAGCTCTTTTAAGAAGTGAACACGACAGCTTTGAGTGCTTCCTGCTCTTTGTTATCCTCATGGACAATTACCCCAGTTCTATTTAAAACATTTCATTTGCAAACTTGTCTAGGAGCATTGCAAAACTCAGCTTTTTTCATTGTGGCATGAATTTCCTTTGTTGTGCTGGGATCCCCAATGATGTGCCAGCAAGAAAAACATAAACCTAAATATGTCAATGTCAGTAAAAAAGAAAAAAAATCCAGTATGAAGCAACTGTGTTATTGATAGGTGGAGGTCAACCACTGTTGAGCTGAAGGGATAGATTTACTGACCTAAAAATAAATATTGACCATGAAGATGCCAAAGAAAATAAATTTCTTAGAAAATTACATTTCACATTCTCTCAAAATAGAAAAATTGCATGTGCTATCTTTAATATTCTAAGAAATGTTTCTTCAATAGAAATATTTTTAAAACAACCGATGAAAGAAAATCTTTTTGCTTGAGAAGTTTTCAGAAGAGTATAATAGTTAAAGATGAGCTGAAAGTGAAATCAGCTCTTGGTGATTGTTGAATGTAATCATTCATGATTGTTTTTGCCAGGTGACCTTCATTTATCAATAAACAATGGACAGAAGCTCATATTCAGACCTCTAGGTCTGGTTCTGCTGCTGTGAGAAATAGCTGCTTTCCTTGAGGCACAAATGTGATTTTGGCAGAGTTGGTCTGATTTGGCTGTGATTGGAGGATGGATCCTGGAAAGTCTTAGCAAACCTTTGGCTCTTCATTTCCTAGCTGATTAGCTAGATGTTGAATAAGAAACACCTGTAGTCACTTCTAAAAAAAAAAAAAAAAACAAACCAAAAAAACAACAAAACCACCAAACATAGAAAGGACTGTAGAACATACTGAAAATAGATTTCTGGGCCATCAGACTCAAAAAAATAAACAATTACAGGAAAGACTGTTGAATAAGCCTTATTCCTGGTGAGATACAAGGGATGGTTTCAGGGAGAGGAAAGCTTCAAACAGAGCTGACTGAATTATTTTCTGCCCACCCCCAAATACCATAAGGATGGCAGCTGAACAAATCTTTGGTCACCCAGAGTGGAGTCATTGGGCGCCTACAGAGGAATATCTATTCAAAAATTACTTTTCTCTTTTGGTTGAAATAAGAGTTCATCTCCTCCCAATATTTGTGATGTCTGTAATGGGAACCTGCTGACCAGATAGTGGCTAGGGATGCTTTATGAGAAGCATGTGATTCAACTTCTGATAGTTCTTCATCAACAGAGAGTTCTGGGAAAGCCAAATGTGATTATTTCAAAACCTTTTAACAGCATTAAATTTATTTTTAGAGATATAAGCCTTATTTTTAAGGTACTATAAGTTCTATGAAGAGTTGGCAAAGGCAAGTTCACTTTCTAGGGAACCTGTCAACGGTTGTGAACTCCCTTCCAGCAGGCATCACAGCAGTTCCCTTTGCTCATTCAGACTGAGACACAAAGCCCATGTATTTGCATTTGATTTTCCACAGCAGCAATTCAGGAACAGCTCAGTTGCAGTGCAGGAAGGAAGGGTAGGGAGGAAAGGAAACACGAATCACGGTACAGAGTTTTCTCTAATACGTGTGTGAGGGAATGACTGGAAATAGTTTCTCATCTATGTGAGATCATACTACTACCATGGGTGACTTGCAGAAAGTTCATGAAGTTCACTTCATGAATGTGGGACCAAATTACATCACACATGTAGCTGTAGGTGAATGACCAAAAATGCAAAACAAAGTCTTCATTCAGGCAGAACTGTGGCTTTGCTGGTGTGTGCAAAACACAGCTAAGAGCCTCAACCCATCTGAAATGCAAGATGCCTGGCTGTTGTGGAATGTGCTGCTGTAGTTCGTGAGTGTTAGCGCTACAAAGAATAACAAATACCTCCTTTGCTTACTTGAGAAGACCATTCCTATAGGCTTATGCAACTTATTAACCACTTAATTTCTTTCACATGGCGAATGACAAGTACCTTTCATGCTAGGTGCCACTAAAAATTGTTGTAAATAGAGCCTATATGATTTCCTTTCTCAAGAGTACAACATGGATTGCACATGTACAGCTGAGCTGAAATACCCACAAGCCCACCACGCTCATAGCATCACTTTGTCACTTTATTTACCTTTCTGTTGCTTCTCCCTGAGTTGCCAGCTGGTGTTAAACCACCACAGGCTGTAAGGTGGCACAAAACCTCTTGTCTCTCTAGCTGGCACTCTCAGAGCTCTGACAAAGGATAGTTGTCCTCTGCTCTGGCTGGGCAAGGCAGTGATGGGTCAGCTCACTCCCTAGTCCTGTCACTGAGCAGCAGCGTAGGAGTCAACATCTGCCCTCTGCACCGCAGCACTGGGAGTGGGAAAGAAAAGGAAAGAGAAAAGTCAAAGTGTTGTGGAAAGGTTTTCAGGCTGTCAATAGAAGAAAATGTTTTTGCTGTCCGTCCTGGCAAGGTTAGCAGAGAGAATTTTAAACCCTGGCTTTGTCTCATTAGCAGACAATTACAAAGATGGGAGACTTGCTCACTCAAATCATTGTAGGTTTCATTTTAAACATATGCATTTGGAGATTATCAACACCACCAAGGCCCTGCAAGTTTAAATGAATTGGTTGTGTGGAACTGAAAGACACAGCTTAGATCATCTTGTAAAAATTTCCACATGAATCCCTTATTTCCTGAGAAATGAGACATTATTTTAAGGCTTTTGTGGAAAAAGCTTTCTTTTCATACATTTAATTTTTAGATTCTTTAAAATTTAAATATATTTTAACAATCTTTTGTGTATAGTTTCAACAAAATGTATATGTTCCTAGAAGTATACTTTCAAGTTAATGTGTTGGGAATAATTCATTAGATTCTGATGAGATTCATGGCTTTTTTTACTTCTTAAAATACCTTCATATTTTATTTTCACTGTCTTTCATTAATCTCAGAATTTTTTTCTCTTTACAAAAGTGTATATTAGCAAATAATAGGAATCATGTCGTAAAGAGAATATTTAAACACATGTGAAGTGCTGACCTTTAAAAATACAGTTAATTTGACACTTTGAACTTAGCACTGTTCTCTCCAGGAGTGACACAGACTCTTTATGCAGATACACTTGAGTTTTATTTAGCCATTTCTATATATTGGTAAAACTCTTTCTTTGACATCCACCCTCTTCCCTTTACTTTTCCTGCAAAATATACAGAAATAGAAAAACAAATTATTTCGTCAGAGTTGGAGCAAGAATTGATTGTTAGAGAGGCATTCTAAAACACTTCTCTGAGTAAATTGATATACTACAGAACTAGAATAATTTTATGTTTTATCTTGTCTGGACAACTGGAATGTAACCAGTGTATTCAGAACAATAGGGATTGTCTCTGAACTGAAATCTGAACAAATTTACACCCTGTAGCAGGCAAGAAAGCTCTGGGGTTTAGAGGACTGCACTTTCTGTGATTGTCCTGAGTTCTGCTGACCCTCTGCTAGAGATACGATTTAACTTTTTGGTCTTCCTTTTCAACAGAAAGATTTCAGTGTATGGAGTAATACATACAGAGACAATATGAGTTCTTGAAATATCTGCTTCATGAAACTTATGAAGTAAAGAAAACTAGCAAAATAGAGTTTTCATTTGCTGTGGGAATGTAGCTGGCACACTGCTTTCTACTTCTTTAGGTCATGTTTTATTTTAAATTGGATTCTTCCACTTACAAGGTGTAGTTGAAATGAAAATGTAAACCTTGGTTTTAGCATAGCTACTTCAATAAACACAAGTTGCAGAATAAGATCTGTTGATTTATTTTGGAATAAACACTGTTTACTTTAGGAGTATCATATTTGATCCAAATGCATTTGTTGATGTGAGCAAGCAAAGTAGGATTTTAATCACTTTTTCTATTAGAAAAGGACGGCCTACATTGTGTGTTATGAGAGGATTACGTGTTTGGTGCAGAAGAGTACTTTAAAGTCATTGGCTGTGAAAAATAGTTAGTAAATAATTTCAGTTCATAGTCCTCAGTGTTTATAACAGCTAATAGGTTATATTGATAATATTTTTGTTGTTGTTCTGGTGTTCTATTTTAACAATAAAAGATAGGATTTGGGAGGGGGGGTTGGTAGCATTTTTATGGGCTTTTTTTACATTATAAGCTTCTCTTTATAGTCTTAAGTTTAAAAAGGGAGCATTTTGAAAGCCTTCACAGCCCAATTTAATTCCTTGACTGTTCATACACAAATTGTCAGACAGAATGAAGTGGATTTCAAGAACTCTCTTTGTTCTTAATATCCTGTGCCTGACCCACAGGTAATCTGCACCTTTTTTCTTCAGCGCTGAATAATTGTGGTGGGAAAGAAGAGAAAATGTTAGGGTCACAAAGTGCAGGCTAGACAGAGATGACAGGTCCTGCCAATTGAGTGCCAGTGTTGAGAACCTGCGAACTGCAGTCCCTGCTCTTTCACATGGATTTGTGCTGTGCGTTAACAGGCGCTCCACGATGATGGGTTAGGAAGTTCAGCACTTCAGCCTTTGTTGCCTCAGCTTGAAAGGAAGTGCAGAGGGTTTTTTATATTTAGCAAGCACAGAAGTACAGTAGAGGAACATTAGGCACACGTCATAATATATATATACACATATATATATATAAATGGACAGAGGATATAGATGTGCTGTTGTTCAATTTTCTAACCTGTACATACCAGAGATTTTATCCTTCTAGCCAAGTAAAAGCCAGAGGTTTACTTCTAAAGCTTAAAGAATGCTTGTAAATAGTGTTGGGATCCTTGTTATTTGTCTAAAATTAGAACAAAAACTGGTTGAAGCAATCTGCTTTTCATTTTGCTGGAAGATGGTCAGAACTATGAGTAAAAAAAACTAGAAATCAACAGTTTGGGGGGGTGGTGGTAAATGGTCGTTCACAAACTAGCTTTGGAATATGTAATTTTTGCCTGGAAAAAAAAAAATTCTGACAATCTGTAACTCTGTGATTCCCAAAGAAGCAGGTTGTGATGGCTAATAGGAATGATGAGTATTTGTGGAGCAGATAATAGTCTTAAAGGGTACATACAGCTGAAAGGGTATATATCTTATTCCTGGAAAAGACGTAAACAGAGGTACTTCTGTCCTAAAAAGCTGCATTAAAAACACAGCAGTGTATGCTTGGGGATTTTTTTTTCTATTTTTTTCGGATACATCACATTTATAAAGAATTGCATCTTTAACTTGTTTTGCTAGATCTGTTCTCACATGTACATGACCAAATTTCTCTACTGTTCAGTAGGGAAAATGAAGCAGTGGATATAATTGCATAATGACAGATGTGAGAGGAACAGAGAATCCCAGCAATCATTTCCTGTGAGTTGGCCAGCTTCCAGGATGTCTCAATGGGCCCGCTGATGTAAAGGCAAAATGAAAATAGCTCTTTCTGAAGGGTGGTTGTTGGTTGGGGTTTTTTTTCCTCTCTCATTTGACTTTGCAGACTAAGGTATTGAAACAATTAGTTGGCAGTGTGGTGTTAGTTTTCTCACAGTAAATTAAGAAGATTAACCAAATGTGGAAATATATTTTAGCTATAATCAGCAGACTTGAAACTGTAATACTTCGGCATCCTCTGAGGTTATGTTGATATTATTCACGTTATTCCCCTTTATAATGTGCAGACTTGTCCAGAGTTACCTTATGTCAGTGTTTATTCAAAGACAGCAGAATTATTAGTTTTATTTTTGTTAGTTTTGCAACACAGAAATGTAGAGGATCAGCATGCTAGCTGTTGCGTCACTCCACTTGGCATGTAGTATTGGCACAGATAAGAGAACTCTTATAACAGCCTTAATGTCTTTTTTTTTAATTATTGTTATTAATTTTCCTACAGTAAATTGAGTAGTGAAGCGTATTTTACATAATTATGGCAGAAGTACACAACTTGACGGGTGGTAGTGACAGAGCAAAGTAATATAAATATTTGCAGAACATTTCTGCCATAAGTTAATGCTTTGCATATGAATCTTTATAAAGATCCTAAGTTAGTTTAAAGGAATGATTCCAGAGGACTACATAGGTCCAGGCATTTTAAGAGCTGTGAATGATGACTGCAGAGCATCTCTGGGAGTGTTCAGCTCGTCATACAAAAACAGAAAAGAGAAGGAAGAAAACTTAGCAGGAAGAAGGTAACAAATGCTTTGGGAATGGAGGAGGGAGAAGACAAAAGCTTTCCATGTACAAATCTTAGGCTAGACTCCCCTAGTCATTCATTTTTGATTACTGTTTATCTTTGGCTTGCTGCATTTCACTGGAGACATTCACTTAGCTAATGATTGCAACAGCTTTAAGTTGCTCCTGCAAGCACATATCTGCTGCTGCTTCAGGCCCCACAGCAGAGCTGATGGAAGGGAATGGAGAAACAAGTCTCGGTTATTCCATGCAACATCTGTTGGTTTAATTGGGCTGCTGCAGGAGATTCAAGCTAAGCTACCAGTTGTGGCACAGAAAGGTCTGAAGGACACAAACACATGAATCCATGCAAGCTAGCTGCGTGAAAGAGCAAAAAAGGACAGCATGGGCAGTAACTTCTTAAGCTACTATCCATAGATTTGCCAAGTTACACATGCTGACAACTCCCATTTTTCCTGAAAATATTATCTCTAAATGATACCAAGTGCATTTTGCTTTCCAGGGATTGATCTGAAGGTGCAGAGCTGCATCTCAGCCTGTCTGACTGAAATACAAATCTTTACTACAAACAGGTTATCACTTGTAGTTTCTCCTGAAGTTTTCAAACTGGGAACACTGACATTGCAAGGTCAACGCCTTTAGGAGCAAAACACAGCTAGCTGCATAAGTTTATATGTAAGCCACAGGATATTTTGCTCCTTACTTGCCAATTCAGCCTATTTTAAAAGAGAATCCCACAATTTCAATTTTCTGCTTTGGACTTGACTGCTAAACTGATTCTGTCATAATAAAGTACATCTGCATAAATAACAGTGTTTCTACAGGGACTTTCAGTATTAGTTTCAGATATCACTTTGCCAGAGAAATTAGGGGAAGAATTCTAGTACTGTATTTCCTATGCAAATTTCACAAAAACATCAAATACATTTGTGAAAGTTTGAAATCATAAGCCTGCAAACAACCTTTTTTTTTCTGAATGGCCATTTGGCCTATAGTAAGTCAGCTTCCCTCACAGAAGCCTTTCTGAGAAGTACTTGAGGATTTTAGCATCTATGTATATATATACCACATTTTAGAGTCTATGTGTTCTTGTTGGAAGGGCATACTTTATTTTTTGGGCAGTGTTTTACCGTACCCCTGATTATGCATATTGAGCTGATGGCTGTTTTAAGTTGTTGACTCTGTGTGTGCTTGCTTATATCTAATCAGAGGACTGAGCAGTACCTCAGGTATCTCACAAACAGAATGCTACACACAAACCAAACAGGTGAAAACAAATACAAGGGGTTCTGATGGAAGGATGGACCAGATCAATGAATGATGGGCAGGTAACTGGCTTCTTTGAAGAATAACTCCTAAATAACTTCTCTGCTAAAACAGCAATTGCTAAATGAGTGTTTTTCCTTACCATGTTCAGGGGTCGAAAAATGCAGCCATCACTCATTAGCCCAAAGTCCAAGTCAGCTAGACAGCGTGAAAAAATACCTGGCACTCAAAGCTCACATTTAGCCTCAAAGATGTGCCCTGCCATTCAAAAGGAACAAAACAGTCGTGCACTGTTTGTGACCTCCCTTTAGCTCTAACGTAGTGTCAATCACAGTGGGCTTTAATCCTTTCTAAATTATAGCATGTATCTCTTGTGCTTTGTTCCCCTCCTGTCTTTTTCCTTCTTGTATTCCTGACAAAAGAGGACACTCTCTCTTATTATATTCTGAAATTTGTGGTGCTTGTGACATTTTCTTCATTTTTCTTCCTTTCTTGACACTGTTTCTGTACCTTTGCCCCACCAATCTTTAGTCTCTGATTTATTTTCTGGGTTTTTCTCTCCAAAATACCTCTTTCTTTTGATGCCACAATTTCTATTTCTAATGTATCACTGCAGTTCTCACTTTCTACCTACCAAGCAGATGGTTAAACAGAAGGCGAGAATGTCTGTCATGTCCCAAGGGTTGTGATGGTCCCAAGATCTTGCACTGTGAATTAAAGTTCCAAGTCCCCAGGTTCTGTCTAACTGTGGTATCTAAGATGTAGTAGTCTCATTTTTCCTGCCTCTGTCTTTTCTCTGAGTTGAATTTGGAAATTTTTTGCATTATTCCTTCCTTCATCTGCTCAGAGATGATTTTCTATTCCTTCCTTTAGTTTTGTGGTTACTAAAAGAATAATTTCTTTTTCACAGATTTCTATTTTGGGTTCTCTTCTCCAGCAGCTTGTTGCAGTTGCCATTCATAGTTTCTAAGCTGGAGAAGGAGAAATCACTGAGCACTGTAAGAGTAACTAGAGTGGGAAGCTAATGAATTCAGGAGGGTGTCTCTTCTTTGGCTTACACTCAGCTGATATTTGAATTGTTAATGTGGCATGCATTTGGATGGACATTTGCTTTCAGCTTTAAACAGAAAAATAGTAAAAAATTATGTGAATTTGATAACTTGCTGAAGAAGCTTCTGGCTCTTTTTTCAGCCAAGTTGATTTTCAAAGCCTGGCAACATATGCTCACACTTGCAGTTTCTGCTGTGTCTGTACATCTAATGCATTTTGTCTGCTTGAGGAGGAAATTCACTGTATGGTGGTTAAATATGAGCAAATGTAGTATTGTCTCTCCTGTGCTGGTTGTCACTCCTACCACTGTCTCTAGCACAAGTTGCCTATGCATAAGATATAGAAGAGTAAGCATTACAGTAAGAATATGTTGTACAAGTGCAAAAGACCACACCTTGTTCTTCAAAACATTTCAAGTTTCTGAGGCATTTTTCGTAAATGAATGTTTTTAAAAATCTAGAATCCACAGCCACCATGTGAGACCACATAGGCTTCTTCAGCTTTTTTCTTATCTGAGGTTGTTGACCTCAGGAGAGGAGGAGAAGGTTACAGGGTCAAAGTCTTTTCCTCCTTGGAGCTTGCTGCTTGCTGGGAGAGGGTTGGCTGGAAAATAGATGTTTTAGAAAAAGGGTTGAGGGTCATGATTTTAATTCTGTTAGGGAACAGCTGGTTTGAGTTTCTTTCCACTTCTATCTTCCCTCCCTTCCTCACAAATCCATGGAGAGAGAAAAATTTGTTCAGAGGAAAGCAACACAAAAATAAAGGATTGCAGCATTTTCATCTTTAAAATAGGTCATATTTGTTATAAGACTTCACATTAGGAGAGAGAAGAGGAAATTAGTAAAATAATTAAAATCTATTATTGTTACAAACATTGAATTGATATTGATCTAGAGTGTCAGAGGCTTATTTGTTTTCCTGCCAACAGTTAAAATGTTAATAGTAATGTTTTAATGGGGGCTTTTTGTGGATAAACAACATGCATTGCGATTTTTAATTTAGTGATGGACGAAGCTAATTTTTAATGCATTGTGTTAGTTTGCAGACAAGCTGCTGAAGAAAGATGGTTTGATTTGGGTATTTCTGTTCAGATTTTCTTCATCTTGGCATGCTGCTTTCATGCACTAAGACCAAAGAGAGAGAAGGAAACTCACAACTCTCAAATGAATGGCAAACTAGGAACAGATTTTTCATCTGCACTCCTCTGACACACTTGCCTCAGGCTGTGTTGGTGTGTGGCTCAACAGCAATCAGAGGTCATAATTTCATTGGCGGTTAGCATCAGGTTTAATTTTTCTAATATGTTACTTTTACCAAAATGTCTGGTTTTAGTTACACTTATGCACTGACTGAATCAGCTTTGAGCAGCATGATGTTTTAAGGTACCTGAAAGGCTACAAGAACGTTTATGGAACACATATGCTAATTGTTTTTAACCACTTTCCTTTCTAAACATAAAAATGTGTTTTTGGAACGCTATTTAACAGTAGTAGCTAATGATGGTGTGCATTTATTCTAAGAAATGAGCACAAGGAATAGGTAAAATAGTTGTTTTAGCAAGACTGCCATCTACTGATTTCCACAATTAAAAATATCCCTGATGACTAGATGGTTCATAGATTTTTTTATAGCTGTGCTTTCAAGATTTGCAAAACCAGGAAAATTATAAAATCTTTCTGTCACCTTAGGAATGCGACCAGGTTCACATTGATGACGTCTCTTCAGATGACAACGGTCAAGATTTAAGGTACAAGAGAACTCCTTAAGATAAAAAGTTGCTTTGCCTCTTCCTTCCTGGGCAAGTGATGGGCTGCTGGGATGCTCAGAGTAGCCTGCTCTCTTTTAACTATCTCCTGTGCAGCCCAGCCAGGTGAGTAGCTGGTGGTTCAATGTAGCCTGTTGCCTTTTATTCATCTGTGGGGTTTTTTATGTCTGCCTAGCACATATAATTTCGGAACAGACGGCTTTCCCGCAGCTGCCACCAGCGCCAATCTGTGCCTGGCGACCGGCGTGCGCGGAGGAGTGGACTGGATGCGAAAACTGGCCTTCCGCTACAGACGAGTAAAAGAGATATACAACACCTACAAAAACAATGTTGGAGGCAAGTGACTCTGGAGTTATCTAACAAACACACATTAGAGGTTGTCAATGGGAAGAACTGGTTTCTACTCCTTTTTTTAACATAGCAGTGCTTAGCGATCTGTTTAGTTTGCAGTGTGTGGAAAATTGTCTGAGTTAGTGAAAGCAAAGGAAAATGCCAGAGCGCTACTTAATACCAGTGCAGACATGCCCTTGTCTACTCCACAGGTCTCCTTGGTCCAGCAAAAAGAGAGGCTTGGTTACAACTAAGAGCAGAAATTGAAGCTTTGACAGATTCTTGGTTAACACTTGCACTGAAAGCACTCACCCTCATTCATTCGAGGTGAGTACTAAGAGTATGAAGGAAGCTCTAGGGTGTCTGATGATGATCTGGAAGAGGCTGTCTGGTCTGATGGGCAAAATGCTGAACCTGGAGGACCTTATCCTCATTCCTTATTCTGGTCTGACCGTGCCACACCTTGCTCATCTGTAAGGTGGCAAAAAAAGAGATGTTCTTTTTAAGTGGCAATAATAATAATATTGAGGGGCTCCAATGGGAGGGATAAGGTTTTCCTTCTATTGTTTTGTTTTGGTTTTTTTCTGTTTTGCTTTGTTAAAAAAGGATATATGCATTTTCTCTTCCATAGGACAAACTGTGTGAACATTCTTGTAACAACTACTCAGCTAATTCCAGCTCTGGCAAAAGTCTTGTTGTATGGACTAGGGGTTGTATTTCCCATAGAGAATATTTACAGTGCAACTAAAATAGGTGAGCTATTTTTATCATGCTGTATACATTTAAAGCTGTATTTTTTAAAAAAAAAAGGTATAGTAGCCTATATTTAATTCTAACATGCTTTCACAGTGGTAAATACAGAGATTAGTAACACCTGATCTTCATGAAACATTGCTAAAGCATCCTAAAAGTGCTTTTCAAATGTGTCATGATCCAGCGGAGAAAGCTTTGTATAGCTCTATTAACAGTGGTGCAGTCTCTGTTAGGAAGAAATGTAGTTGCCTTTTTTCCATCATTTCTTGAAACTGTGGGGCTGTGTAGGAGTCTCCCTGAGTAGCTGTAGGAGAAATTCTGTAAAGGTAAGCCCTGGCTCCATTTGTTTGCATGGGCTCTGGAGCAAATTTTGGTAAACAATTTACCAGAAGCAAGAATGTTTTGCTGCAGAATGTAATTATTAAGTTTCTTCCTACTGACTGTAATAAGCTTCAGCCAGGCAAATGTTTATTTCTGTTTTCTGGTTCAGTATAAAAGATGTTATTCTGAGTATGCAGTAGTACCCCAGACCAGATGGCAACGGTGTTTGTAGTTTTTAATGTGATTATGACATATCTGTTCTTTCTCAGATTCCCTCAAAATTGTGGGCTACACAAAAACATTTTTCATGTGTTCTTAAGTATCTATAATACAGCAAGCTCAAATGGTCAAGAAAAAATTGTGGGGTTTTCTTTTTTTTTAAACAAGACAAAACAAAAATTTGTTCAGAGTTTTACAGAGAAATTTGAAAGCATTACCATAAAAGATTTAAAGCTGTTTCCTGGATATTAAAGTTGCAGTGCCCTCTGTAAAAACTGTATAGTAAATTATAACTTTGAAATATAATAATTTAAATATACATTTTAATGAAAACATTTTAATAAATGTTCACTTGTGACTTCACCTACATGGGATAGAAGGATGTTTTTGGAAAAATGTGTTCTGTCACTGACTGTCACAGGAAACCATGAGATTTTCATAACATGCCATGATTCATAAATGCTGTTTCAACTTAGTGTTGGAGGTTTCTTATGCCTGGCACTACTGTTAAAGGGTATCATTAAGTAGTTTGGCTTCTCTAATGGCTAGAAAACTTCATTTAATTTCCAGCTTACTTTTTCTTGTGCTTTTATTGTTCTTTAGCTGAAACAACTATTTTAAAAACCACAATTTTTCCCATCTATTGCTGTAGACACACAGGTTAGCATGTCCCATGGCCAGACTAAAGTGACCTTTCAGAAGGGGGACATTTGAGAAAACTCAACTCTAAGCATTTGCTTGCTTTCTGGCTTCTCAATACCAGTACCTGAAGCTTCCCAGTATGGGTATAAATTGAAAGAGAGGAAATTTAGGTTAGCTATTAGGAAGAAATTATTTACTGTGAGGGTGGCAAGACACTGAAACAGGTTGCCCAGGGAGGCTGTGGATGCCCCAACCCTGGCATTGTTCAAGGACAGATTGGGTAAGGCCTTGGATAGCCTGTTTTAGTGGGAGGTGTCCTGGTACATACCAGGGTGAGTTGGGACTAGATGATCTTTAAGGTCCCTTCCATCCCTTAACATTTTTGTGATTCAGTGGTACTTGTGCATAGGGCTGGAGCACTGAGATCATTTCCCTAGGTGTGTGCAGGGAAGGAATGACCCATGTTAATGGATCCCAGTGCAGGATCAAGGACATGGCCCATGTATTAGATTATAGGCATTTAAATCTAAATCTTTTGGGTGACCTTCTAAGTCAGGGTACTACTGTTTTAGGAGCTGTGATTAATCTTGTCACAGATTTTGGAGAAAAAGCTAGAATTTCAACTCAGATTCAATCAATTAACTCAGGCTACTGGTCATAAACAAATGGTAGATAATTCTCCTGGTATGGAAATTCCCCTCAAAACCTGTGCCATATTAGGGAATGAGACAAGATAGGTGATATTCTGGTCCTCTAGTATGCTATATCTGTGCTGCAATCGGCCTTGATACACCGTTCTGAGGGACAGACTCTTCTCTCCCTGTAGCTCTACTTAAGAATTCCAAGGGATGGGAAGATCCAGGATAAAAAGTTATTTATTTGATGTCATCCCATCACCACCTACCCTGAATAGTCTGATCTTTTCTTTCAGGAAAGGAAAGTTGTTTTGAACGAATAATTCAAAGATTTGGAAGAAAAGTAGTGTATGTTGTTATAGGGGATGGTGTCGAAGAAGAACAAGGTGCAAAAAAGGTAATGACCTTCTTTTGGTGAGGGTTGGTTTCAAGAGTCTGACAAATTGTCTTCTCTTCAACATGGGACAGCATACATTGACATTAGGTTGGATATCTTCGCCTTATGAAGTTTGTGTTGACCATATCCAGTAGAAAGCTGGGTAAGACTATAGATAATGATTTGCCCTGCTGCTCTCCAAAAGACACATTAAACTATTTATGTTTGATGTATTTCAAAAAGGGACCAGAAAATGGACCTTGGCTTTTGTGCCAAGAACTAATAGTTCTGTTTTCCTTGGCAACTGAAAATACCACATAGGATGTTATGAATGTAAGCAAAATATGGTGATTCTTACCGATCAAAGGCAGTATGCTGTTTGCCTGTATGAAATACATATACGTCACACCTTGAAAAGACATGTAGGACTGGAGTAGGTATACAGGAATTTCCAATTTCTTGTGTGTCCATAATTTGGATTCTGCATTCAGGCAACAACCTGTGGCTTGGCCTGCATTCATAACCTCAGATAACTGAACAGTGGATACTATTTGACTGTCTATTATTTTTTGCTTTCCACTGAGAAGGGAATAATTCATTTTTTTTTTTTCAATGTGAATTAAGCTGCATAAAAAGTAACACTTCCCACTCACAAATAATAGGCGTTATTTCTAGCCTTGCTATTCTACCCAAGATAGTCTACAGATACACACTCATTTCTTGGAGGAATGAGGCATAACACTGGCTATTTGAATAATAGGAGAAAGAGCAGGAAAATGGATGTTTCTGTTCTTGCTTCCTTTCACAGATAAATTGCTTTTACACAGCTGCTTTTTTACCACAAAACTCTCTGTGATACTTCTATCTCTTTCCACTGTGACTTTCTAAATTGGAGAAGTAAAACTAATTAGTCCACATGGTGTTTTAACAACCATTGACTGGTTTTGCTTCATGAAATCTGGGTTTTGTGCCCCTGAAGCCTTGCGGGTAGGTTCCCGGCTCGTCCCAGCACTTCGCAGACTCTCAGTTTCATATATCCCTTTGGCAGACTGAAACTGGGAGCAGTTTGCTCCTTTCTCCTTCAGAAATGCCTTTCATCTTTGCAGAGAAATGTTTTCCCGCTGCAAATGATTACATTTTAAAAGCTGTATTTAAGATCGGGGGGAAAAAATTCCTTCTCTTTGTTCCTTTTCTGTTGCTCGGTGAAATAGTGTTGTATATGATAATGGCAGGAGTAGTCCTTTTGGTAACATTATCTATTTCAATGCTTTTTTTCAACAGGAAACATGATTCAGAAAAGCATAAGAAAAAGCCTTTCCAGTCACTAAGAGGAGTAGCAGTATAGAAAGTTCCTTTGTGCAATTACTTCTGTGTATTCTTTCTTGGTGGAAGCAATTTTCAGGTTGGAAGCACGTTAGATGCTCTGGATTAAATTATCTGCTGCAGCATTGCCAGAGAAATCAATAAGTACATCAGCAGTCCTGCCTTTCTGCATAAACTATCAATCTGATTTAGAAAATGCTTCTGTGATTGTTGTCCTGCTTCTTACTACATCAAATAAGAAATCAACATTTCACACTGTGAAAGCAGGATTTGCCTCTTTAGTTTTGTCCTTCACATTCTGCAAGAGCAGAAACCACACAGTGCCTTGCAGTATGAGGAGCTGCTGCCAACTCTGATGATGTCTTAACTGTTATCTGCTCCTCAAGGTTTTTTTAGGGTTACTAGGAGGAGCAAGGACGGGAATGCACCCTAGTGCATTCATGTTAAAGGCATGTGCCCTGTCTAAGGAATAAATTGTATTGCTGTATTAAAAAACAGTAAAAGCCTGGACCTTCTCTGGAGAGCACACAAACAAAACAGAAGCTTTACCTCCACTAAAGTACCCAAAGCATATCAATCCAAAGTGGCGTAACTGTCCTGCAACGTACCACCCCATTATCATGCTTATCCCCTGAATCTTGGTAGCTGGTTCCTTCTTGCCTTCCTTCCTGTCAGCATGTCAGGTTTTGTGGTATTCTCAGAGAAGGGACAGGTCTTCTGTTACCCCTTTGCACAGCACTTTTCTGTAGGGGTTTGGCCTGTGGTGAAGCCATTAATATATGTGTGTTTCTTTACACTGCTTAAAGCATAAACAGTACACCCTTCTTTAGCTAGCACTTCATTGATTACATGTAAACATTAACGAGTCTTTTCAAGTGAGCATATAAATTCAAGCCTATTTAATTCAAGAGATTTTTTTATTCTGTGTTCATTCAGTGAATAAAAAAAAGTTGAGCTTCCAGCTTCGGGGATAAGAAAGTTAAGTTTTACTATTAAGAATAATTTACCAATCATTTATAAATTGCTTCATCATAAGATTTTCATTTATGTCCTTAATTCATGGAAAATCTTGAATCAATACAGCAGAAGGAAAAATAAAAGACACATTTAAAATCTTTTTATTATTGCCATTAGTATAAAAATTCAATAATAAAATCTTTTTAATACCATTTAAAAGATCACTGCTTTACTGAGAAACATATTTAGGATAAACAGTTTGTTCATTAAATGCCTCTTTTGGTTGATGTAAGTAAACATAATACACTGAAGAAACTGCACACTGTTACATTTCTGGTAGCTTCAGTCAAACTATGATATTGACACCTTTGTTTAGCTGTCACTTCCAGCAAAATATTTGGTGAGATAATTAAAATTCTCAAGGTGTTTGCATTGTGGATTGAGAAATAATCGTACCCTTCTGGATCAGTGCAGCAACCAGCCAGCTTGGCTGTAACACCAGGGTTCACACAAAGGTCGCTACCTTCATATCAGCTTCCCCAGGAAAAGAGGCAGAGGAGGGCAGAGAGCACCCAGTGTGAAAGACCAAAGGGTGCTTGGGAGCTGCTGGCACCAGTGCCGGTGCCATGTGGGTCAGAGCCGCCGCCTCCGAGTGCCACTGCAGTGACACTGCCATTCTCAGTATAAGTTTCTGCGGGTTTCTGCCAGAGACTCCATTGTCTCAGCATTTTATTTTGCTTTGCTTTGTTTTGTGTTTTGGGTTTGGAGGTTGTGTTTTGTTTTGTTTTGTTGTGTTTTGTTTAGTTTTGTTTTGTTTTGTTTTGTCTTGTTTGAGCTCATCTTTTGCCTTTGCTTTTGGGGACATGTTTGGGAAATAAGACAGAAAAACCCCAACTCCTGAATTTTTCTGCTTAGGAGAATTCTCCAAAGTATTTCTAGTTTGTGAGAAGAGACAAAAGCTCTCTGCACTGAGGAGCTGGATTTTACATCAGGTGATTCAGGAGAGCCTGGGCAAATGGGCTTCTCCCTTTGTTCTCCAAAATGGTTGTGCTGCCTTGGAGGGAAATCATGAGGAAAAATCATAAATCTTTGTGGAGCAATAAATAGAATATAAATGGGTATCCAATATGCCACTGCTTTTAAGCTCACAGTCACACTGTGCTGGTCAGGTTTGGGGTAGGAAGTAAAGGCGGCCGCTTAGCAAATCTGGCAGGAATACAACAAAAATACCGTGAAAGATGACAAAAACTGATGAGTTTTCTATTCAAATCCATCACAAATCTCAGGAGTAAGTTTTTTGTATAAATATGTATTCATTTAAGGGAGAGAGGATAGAGGGTAGTCCGCACTTTTTGTTGTTGCTATCAAAAAATGGATTTGTTTTGCATGTGTATTAATTGAAACACTCTATTTTGTGTAGTAAAATAGCTGAAGTTTTGTATTTTTAGTAGGTACATGCTGAAAATAAAATTACTTCTCTTTCAGAAATAAAATAGCTTAATATTTTAGGTTATTTAATAATACTCTAATTATTAGGCTTAATAAATTGGTAGTTTCATTTTTTTATGCTTTTTTCATCAAAACCAAATTCAAACTTTTGCCACCATATTTAGTTTCAACATGTCATAAAAATCAAATCATTTAAAAATTCATAGATGTTTTATTACTAAGTATCATCTACCAAAAAATTCATGTTTTTTAAAAGACAGAATCTCCATATTTACTTGGAAGATGTTGAAACAGTACACTTAGAGTTTCATTAGATACTAATGCATCCAGTTTCACCACCTATTTATTAGTGGTTAGCATTTGTCATCCGCTCTCCCGCAGCAACACATGCGAGATTAGCATTTCTTGCTTTGCTCAGAATAGAAGTGTTCTGCATGACATGTGTGCTAAGTGTTGGCAGGGATGGCTTTTTGAAGGCAATATTTAGTACATATATATACCAAGGATCTCTTGCCCAGTCATTTGGTAAGAGAAAATACACTTCCGTCTCATGGGTGTGTTCCCGCTTTTGACATGGCTAAGTAGATGTGAATAAACAGTGTATGTTAATACAGGAAGAGTATATAAGGTTATGTATGATAATTTTGTTATTTTAAAGGTTTTAGTTTCATACAATCATTTATTATCTTAGGGTGAAAATTAATGTACATGCCTCATGAAAACACATGCATATATGAACACATGTGTGAGACTCTATATATTCACGCAAACATATAGATATATATAGGTCTGTATCAGGTTTGTTTCACCTTCTCACAGCTCTGAAGGCTGTACTGTAGGATCAGACTGATAGAAATCTGAACTGGCCACATTCAGCCATGCCCAGGGCGTCAGTGCAGATTCCAGCCCCATGCAGCCACCACGTTCCTGGCGTGCTTTATTTCTTGGGAGTGTGCGGCTATGCTTTCGACCTGCATGCAGGAGAACTGAAAATAATTATGATACTGAGATTTACACAACCTCTTTTTTTTCATGAGACTCTCTAGTATCATTCCACATTTCATTCCCGTAACTGCATGAAGTAAATATAGGTATAATCCTTTCACAGACAGACATAAATAAAGCAGAATATACTTAACTGAATTTGAAATAGAAAGATATAGTCAAAATAATGACTGCTTACAGTTTTGGTTTAAATCTGACCATGAACAGCTGACCCATAAACAGGGTAATCCAAAACTTGATATTGCACATGGGCACCTAGCAAGAGGGGCTGTAATTTGATTTAGCAGAAGCTAAACCTTCTGTTAAATCATTCAGAGTCTTTAACTGCTCTATCTGCCTGGTGTGTGTATGCTCTGTGATGCTGAGGTTGTTACTAGGGAAGCAGTATAAAGCTGGAGCTGCATGAGGTGGGAGCTGGAAGCCAAGAATTTATTCCTATAGTTCTCCCTATTCATTGGTTTGCTGCATGACCTTGGAGGGCATCCATGTCCTTGACTCTTGGCTTCTGCAGAGACACTTTGCAGAGGCAGGTATCCACCAAACTCTTCGCCGCGCCACATAATAGGTGTGCTATTTACACCTCCCTGACCCAGTGGCTAAGGCAGAGCTGCTGCCAAGCTGGCTGAGAGGAGCAGCAGGGAGCTATGGCTGGCTGTCAGGGAGAGCAGCTGTGTCCTACCTGACAGGGCTTTGAGAAGGAAGAGGGAAGCTGCAACCTCACAAGAAAAGGAGGCAGCAATGCCAAGCATCGCTGACCTGTGCAGTCATCTGGCAAACACAACATGGACCTGCTGCAAGCACGAACCTGTGTCCCTTTGTCCTTGATGTAGTACCCCTGCCAGATATTACAAATTCTGCCAGAAAGATCTTGCAGCCTGAGTTAGAGATAGGTGCACAGAAGCTTTTACCAAGTCCAGAGAATGGCATGACTAGTAATTCTTATTTCATGTTGCCCTTGCTGGTTCATTTCCTGGACATGGTGCAAGAAGTTCATCTTTAGGAAATCTGTGAGTTGGAAAGCAGCAGTGTCTGGCCTGACAGAGCACAGAGGGTAAGCTGCCTGTAAAATGTAATAAGGAAGACACTGAGACGTGGAGTTGTAACTGAGTGAGCTAGCTACATCTGCTTTCTACTGCTGGTGGAGCATAGAGACAGTACAGTGTAAGTCCAGATTGAAGATGCAGGAAAAAAAAAGGTGTTGTAGTGTTTAACATTTCCTTTTTAAGCAAAGGATCTATCTATAAAAGTGTTTTGGAAATATCATAAGCATTTTTTTCCAAAAACACCTCAATTGTCTCTGAATTTTGTTTGTTTTGTTCTCTCCATTGTCAGCCATCGCTCATGAATTTATCTTCAAGCTGAGATTCAGTCAGCTGTTTCTCAAGGCTTTGTAACACTCTGGAGCAAAGCAAAGCAGAACAGAAACTGTTACAATGGTGTTTTCTTGGGGTTCATTTTGTTTTCTTCCTGAAGAAATTCCTTTGCTCTAGAAGCTAGGCATACTCTGAATGTGGGCAGGTGTTGATGCATCCATATTGCATCTTCATTCAGCCCAGGAGTGTCATATCAAAGAAGATGTGACAGGCTCTGTGCTAAGGTGTTTGCCTCCTGAGACAGGTGTAAAAATTACGGTAAACATGCAGCTGGAAACAGTGAGTTTAACATTTTTTTCAAAACTTTTCTCTAACTTAAAATTTGAGAAGACCAGAATGAAAAAAGGAGATCAGAATAAAAGTGACAGAGGAGATGGAGTTTTGCCATTGGAATTAGGAATTTGCTCAGGAGCTGCCAAAGTAGGATGATGAAAGCCTCTTTGAGAAGTCATAGATAAAATGCTTGGGGAACTTAGAAGCTAATGTGATAATAAATTGCTTGTGGTTTGCCTCCTAAAGATGCTGGGACAGAAACTGACCCAATGAAAAGGTGACCACGGCCATGTTTGCCTCCAGAATACTGTTGAATTGCAACTATTTTCCCATGGAATTTATAGAATGATTTCCTGACAAAAGCTAATGGCTATTTTTTTTTTAATTTACGCAAAAGTTCTTGTTGACATTATAATCCCCTGTTTCAAGTATAAAGACAGTTCCTAATCAGATTTTTACCCTTCATGAATGAGGTAATCTGTGCTTTTTCCTGGGATTTGTGTTTTTGGTTTATTCAGGTTCTTTGCAAAAGTATCTGTGCTCCAGACAGATTTTGTTACAACTAATAGGAAAAAAATATGTATTCATTTTAATGTCCCATATGGAAAAGATGTTTTAAGATCAGTATTAGCAATGACCAATGTTACACAAGTCACTGGGATAAAATTCTTTTCAAAGTGATGTGGGCAACACATGAGTTATTCTGAATCACCATTTCTGTTTTTAACTCATCTGCCAGGAGTAGTTTTACAAGGAGCAAATAAATTTTGATAGTAAACAACACTTTCACTTTCTCTATTTTCTTTCTGTTCCTTTCCTCAGATCACCCACATGCTTCATGTAAATGTTATTTGTCTTATTTTTTTCCAGAAGTAATATTTTCTTCTACAAGTTCTGCAATCTGTTTTTCATATAAAGAGATTAGAAGTCCCTCCCTTCCTTATGATGTCCTGATGTGTTTGCTGTAGTTCCTATTGTAAATAGATTTGCTCTTATTGAAAATTTATGCTCAGAGGGTGGGTCAGAGAAACCAGACATAAACATGAAGGACTCAAGGTTTTCAGAGCTCTTTTTCTCTCCCCCAAGTGTTCTCTCATCCCTGTGAAAGACAAAGGGTGGGTCTAAATACCAGAATGCTTGGGGTTATTTTTACATGTTGTCTGTGCTGTTCACAGCATGCTATGCCATTTTGGAGGATCTCGAGCCACTCTGACCTTATGGCCCTTCACCATGCCTTGGAACTGGAGTACTTGTAGCAGCTTAGCAGCACTTTCAAACCTCAGAGCCTCCTTCTGCCCGTGGATGAGATGCCTGTGTCTTGTGTCAGCATTGGACTACAGAACTTTATGATTTCAACATGTTGACGTACAGCTGCAATTGGTCTTAACCCTTGCCCTTTCAGTAAACGGAGGAGCATGTCTTTTTCTTCAGAACAGCTGTTGGCTCCGGTACTGCGAGTCCAACGAAAATAAGCCATGCGAGTCTTTGAACAACTCATCTTTACCATATTTGCTACCAAAAAGAAATAGAGAAGGAAAAAGAAAATGAAAAGAAAGAAAAAAAAAAAAAAAAAAAAAAAAAAAAAAAAAAAAAAAAAAAGAAAAGGAAATAAGAGGTTCATACCTGTGAAGAAAAGAAAAAGGACCTGCAAATGCTTTTTAGTTTTTAGCCTCTTCAATGTGACACACGCCGTTTCTTCAACACAGCAAACTTGATTGCACAATGAAGACTGAGATTTTACAAAATACCAGTGGAGTAATTTTCTTATAAAGAAGGTTTACTTTTTGGTTTCTCATACCCAGGGTACTCTGTACATCTTTACTTATTTATGAACAGACTATATTTTGACATCATATAACTGAGGATATGTATAATAGGATTAAAGGCTATTATAAGCCTTTGCCTTATGGTACAGCAACTACTTTTGATTTTAGCACATTACAGAGTAGTTTAAAATATGTCTAATTTAAACTAATAGGTACATCACTGAGACAATCGTGTACAGGAAGAATTTTTTGTGTAAATTTGTAATAATGAATGATTCTTTTACATATTGTTAAGGTAAATGCTATTGAAAGATAGTAATGCCTTGTGGTGAAGAATGAGGCCACGTGTGCACAAATTTGTGCAGTGCCTTATCAATGTGTTGGATATAAATATGTAGATAATGGATTTTTTTTAGATAAATTTGTCAAGACCAAAAGCATGGATGTCAAGTGTCAATAGGAATTGGGTTTTGTTCTCAGCTGTTTCTCTGCCATTTTCTTCTCTCACCCACTGATAATGAAAAGATTGATTTCTTGTGTCCCCCCCAGTCAAAGCAAATACAGATAAAATACTAGTGAAGAGGAGGCCTTTATTGTCTTTTTGTTTCCTCTTTTAAAGTTAACATATTAACCCTTTCTTAGAGTATTAAAAAATTAATTAGGAGAGTCATTCCATAAAGAAATAGAGAAAGAACACAAATATATTTTAAGATGTAACTTAAACTGGAACCTTGGTATTGAATAGCTTTTGTCTCATCCAAAAATGAAGGAAACTATCATCACTAATATTTTTAGAAATTAGAAATGAGAATATTTTGGAGAAATTAAACAAGAATGCTCATATACATTTAAGTTTTTTAATCCTCTTCCACCAGGAGTCAGATTTTCCTAAGATATAACATCCATTGCCGGCAATGGAAATGCTGAAATGGTTATCACCAAGGAGTTAAAATTTGCTTTTGTCTGTGCTCACTTAAAGGACAAAACTAAACTGTGTCTTTCTGTGACTTGTGACTTTTCTGATCTTGAAGTCTGTGAGCTACTTGGTTAAATAAACAGTTAGTCTGACTTTTTGGCTTGAATTGTACCAATTCCCTTTGCCCAGTTAAATATCTTATTAAAAAGAAGCCTCACCTTTCGTTAATTTTCTGGCTTTTCTTCTTTTCTTTTTTTAAAAAACCACCAGCCTTGAAACAGCTACCTGCAAAGCTACAGAGCACCAATGTAGCTACAAATCAGCACCCTTCTCTATTAGAGGAATCGTATTGCTGCTAGAATAAAATGTTTGTGGATTGCTTTAGTACCAACAGAGAGGTTTTGATCTTACCAAGACTTGCACATGTGCTTTGCTTTACCCAGTATGAGTGCTGCCACTCATGCAGTACTCACATACATCATAAAGCACATTGTGGGTAGTTTTTAGAATGGAGACTATAATTAGCCTTTTTTTCCTCAAACAAAGTAGACAGTGATGGGGGGAGGAATTGGTTGTCTTTTTTTTATTTTTCTTTGGCTCTTTTCAATTTTTAGTCACTTGCTGACTGAAAAAAATAACAAAGTTTATCTGGGCCTTATTGTACAAAAAGTGTGTTGTGTCCACAATCGTGTACAGAATTTTTCTTCATTAATTTTGTTTTAAATTAATAAAATTGATTTGTGAACGTATTAAACAATTGTCTTGTATGCAAGTCTGTGATAGTTCTGCCCTCTGGGTTGGGAATGAGGAGACATCTCTCATCTCTTTGTTGTTCCAAGCCAGAGACGTTTTTCACCTTCTTGTGCCCAGCTGAGATGTTAAATAGGTTAAAGAATACTTGCATCTAGTTTACAGAAGGCTCAGTTAGATGAGCAGCAGTGTTTTTTCTTAGCAGCAGCAGCTAGAGATGGTCAGTGCAGAATAAGGCCCTGGTGTCCTGGAAATGTGTCTCTAAGTGACTCACAGAAGCAAATGCCTGAACTTCAGGTGCCATGGTGCCTCTGCCATCCAAAGCAATCCATGTGCTGAATGCATGAGTCCACCATTCAGACCTCTCACTCAAGGCTACAAGAAGTCTCCCATGCTCTGAGGTTCTACAGACCTGAACATCTGGGAATTCAGGACTGGTATTTAACTTTTTCAAGCTTGGAGCAGGGCTGCCCTTTAAATTGGGAAGAGTGGCAGTGAGCACCCTTTAATAGCAGATGCTTTGTTATACACACATGGTCTGATGAAGATCTCTTTTTGCTTCTCTGCCCATCAGTGAGAGCCTTGACTGCCTGGTGGTTATCACACACACTCACTTTCTGGTCTAGTGAGACTTAAATAGAAGCAAAACCAAGACCAGTTAAGGACCTCCTTCTACGTAATTGGCACCACCATGGAAGTTGCATGCTCAGAGTTGAATTATGTTTATATGTTTTAAGCACAGCACCAATGATGCTGGAAATTAGTCCAATGAAGTAAGCACTTAAATCTGCCCTGAAGTTAGTGTCTTTCTTTCCGAGATTCTCAATAATCAGAAAAATAATTCTTTTTTAAGGAGCATCATATGAAGACCCTTCTTAAATCAAAATCTTGTAAGAAAGAGAGGAGTCCTATAGAGTGAAGGAGTTCATGTAGGCAGCTCATAAACTTGGGGTCCACTTTTTAAAACATGTCAGCACCACTTGAAGTTTCCATTTCTTAGATGCTCACTGATAAAAATGTTCAGCTGTAATGGTTTTCATTCTAAGAATAACACACGTAACTTTGAGGTAGTGCCAAGAAAGTGAAATTAAATATAGTAATTATTATTATTTATGTCTTTCATGACTGGAATGCATGCTCAGTGAGTGGTACCTTTGTCTCAAAAATGCTTGCAATGCAAGCCAATAAAATACAATTAGAAATTCTTTTTTGCCTTTTCCTTCAGTTTTCTGCTTCTCTCAGTGTTGAATTCTGCCCTGCAACATGAGTAGAGGATGGATATCAAGAGACATGTTTCTTTGTGTCATATGCCAAGAGAGAGGCAGAGTCCTGTCCTAATCTTCCTGTTCTTTGTCAATGGCAAGGCTGCACAGCTGCCACTTTTGCCATTCTCTGTTTAGCCAGGGACTGGCTCTACCAAAACTGTCCAGCTCTCTTGTGCAGGCAAAGGGCTAGAAGAAAATGGGAAAATCCAGGAGGAAACAGTCATCTCCCAGGCTGGAAAATAAAAAAAAATAGGGAAGAGGTATGAGGGTTACAAGGCTGCAACTGCAAAGAGAGTCTGTAGGAAACTGGGAGGGTCACTGCGTGGAGCACCCAGTACTCCTAGATGGCCTTCTAGCAGCTACTCAGCATTGTGCCCAGGAATGTGATGGGACAAGGGTCTGGTGAGAGGTCCCACAGTCTCTTGGCTACCCTATCCCACCAACTTCATGGTGTGGATGGCAGCTTGGCCACAGCATGGTGAACAACAGCACATAACTCAGTATGGGCCTTCAGAGGATGATGGTGTAAATCAAGGTGGGCGCTGGTTGCCATCCCTCTTCTGGCTCCTCCTGAAACTTTTGCCCTGTCCCCATTACCTCTGTACAGCTGGGATGCACCTTCATGTGGCAGAAAGGACACAGCAAAGATGGAAATCTCTGGGGTACATGTCCTGAATTCCCTCCACAGCCTATTAACTGTGTGAACTTCTCTGTAATATATGTATGCATATATATACACATACATATATATACACATACATATATGGCTAGATATACAAATATGGATAGACGTATTTGTTGCCAAGCTTAGTTATGACAGCAAAATTAAAATGGTCTATCACTGAACCTGTTGTCTAAGTGACTTCAAGCAAACGGTTTGCAATAGAAAATGTCCCTTACTCTCATTCTCCAGCACAGATATGAAAGATAAGTAAAGCTCTTACATTTGACTACTGAAATCATCCATCTTTGTCTTTGTCCGCATTTCAGTTTGTGTGAGTATAAATAAACTTTCACGTTCCAGGGATTTTTTGTTGTTGTTGTTCTTCACTAATATTCTATATTGCCATTTCTGGTTTTTAAGTGGCTGTTTGTTCCTGCTAATGATATTAGAAGAACAGCAGAAGAAAAACAAAACTTTTGGATTGACCTAAAGGAAAACGCAGATGTGGTAGCTCTCATGGAAGCCACATGATGTTGCCAGCTAACGTGGAAGTCAGATATAGGCACAAGTATGTTATTAGCAATCTGCCTTTCCCATCATTTCCCCAGCGCTGAAAGTGTTTTTGCTGGGAAGAGGTATTTGTGGCTTGGGTTTTGTTTCTCACCCTCACTTTGAAATGTTTTGCTCTCTACTGCTTCCTGAAGGGCTGGCCTTTGACACTGTGCTATTTCCAGTCTTATGCTCAGGTGCTTTGTTTTCTAAAGTGGGAGTTGAATCATTTTCAAAGGAAGCCCCAGTCTGCTTCATTTTCTTCATTGCCAAGTCATGTCAAATTTGACGTGGAAGTGAAGTGAGATCTAGATATCACATTAAGCCGAGTAGCTGAGACTGCAGTGATGGACAATATAATGCAGAGAAGGTGAAAAGTAGTTAGAAAGAAAAAGACAAAACATAAATTGATTTGAAAAATGTAGCATAATAAATCTAGGAGAATATAATGCAAAGCAAGGTGTGGGGAAGATTGCTGACTTGTCCAGAATGGAGAAAATTATGTTTAGGAAGGCAAATTAATTTCTTGACTCTGCCACAGAATAACCCAGGCATGTTGTTAGGACTCAAGTTCAGCAAAGCTAAGTGTCACTGTGGCTGGCCACCAGCAGGACATCCAGGGCTTCAGCTGGTCGTGCATGTCTCCATGGAGAGAGCTGGAAGCCTCAGTGAGGAGCTGCTGAAGCCAGCTACTGGCACCAGAAGTATGCACAAAATCCTGCCCTTACTAGGAGCTTAGGGACCACATCTTGCCCCCGATTGATGGCTGGAATCCCTTTCCTGTGCAGGACTGGAGGCTGCCGATGCTGAGGAACAAGGCAGGAGGTGCCCGTGTCCTGTGTCGCTCCTGCTATTCACCCTCCCTGCAGAAGCTTAGTGATTAGTGACCGCTCGCACGGGATACAGGTGACTTTAAGCCAAGTCTGTTTTCAACCCTACTCAGAGCTATGTGGGAGGCTGCCTGCTGCTAATGCTCCTGGAGAGCCAGACGAGTTCTGTGGGAGCGGAAGAAAAGAGAAGTTCAAATATGCAAGGTCTCAGTGAAGAATGCAAGGATGATGTTTGCAGAGCAAAAACACTTTGCCTCTCTATAGCTGATTAATGCAAAGTAGCTGGCACATAAATCAGGGCTCATGCCTCTGAGACATGTGATCACACCACTGAATCCAGTGGTGCCCTTAGCTCTCCTCAGAAAAATCCACTGGGTGGACTGAATACCTGTTTTCCTACCTCTTGTGGTTTCAGTTCAGCCAGTCACTAAGCCCCACGCAGTCACTCACTCACTCCCTTCACATTTGGATGGGGGAGAGAACTGGAAGAGTGAAAGTGAGGAAACTCATTGGTTGAGATGAAGACAGTTTAATAGGTAAAGCCAAAGCTGTGCACGCAAGCAAAGCAGAACAAGGACTTACTTCAACATTTCCCACAGGCAGGCAGGTGTTCAGCCATCCCCAGGAAAGCAGGGCTCTGTCACACATAGTGGTGACTTGGGAAGACAAACACCATCACTCCAAATATTCCCCCACTTCCTTCTTCATTCCCCAGTTTTATATGCTGAGCATGATGCCATATGGTATGGAATATCCCTTTGGTCAGTTGGGGTCAGCTGTGTCCCCTCCCAGCTCCTTGCATGCCCCCAGCTGCTCACTGGTGGGGTGGGGTGGGGTGGGGTGGGGTGCAGAAAAGGCCTTGACTCTGTGCAAGTGCTGCTTAGCCATAACTAAAACATCCCTGAATTGCCAACACTGTTTTCAGCCCAAATCCAAAACACAGTCCCGTACAAGCTACTGGGAAGAAAATTAACTCTATCCCAGCCAAAACCAGCAAAACACCTCTCCAGAGTAAACAAGTGCAGTTCTCAGTACCAAGACAAGCAACTGAATAGAAACAAAACCATTACGTTCGCCTTTACCTCGAGAAATGCTATAATTCCAGAAGGGTTTATTAACTTTGCATTAAATTCATGTTCCAGCTCCTAAATCTATCTGTGCAGTCATTATTTATATGTGACTCACTTAAAATTCAGTAAAGCATCTGTCTCATAGATATCAGAAGTCTACTTACATGCCATTTGGTATTTGTCACTAATCTGGGGTCACAGGGGGTCAGCCCAGTAATATCTCCACTACACAGTAGGTAAGTTCTTATAGACTGCTCCTGATACCTTCTTATAAAATGAGAATTTGAAATTCAATTTAAACCATACAGATTTATACCTAGTAAGAGCCTTCCTGGAGCCCTTTTGTTTTAAGACAAAAAGTTTTAAAGGGGAATTGGAATAAAAACAACCCTAAACTGTATACTTAGTTCTCTAGAAGACAAGGAAAGCTCAGCAAAATAGAATTAGGAAGGTTGCAATATCCCCTTTAAACAGCAGTTACAGGAGGGGAAAAAGTCAGTTCTTGTGAATATTAGCATTCTTTTTGGTATTTCCAAATAAGCCCAGTTGAAATCCACCCTTCTGTAAGCTTTTTGTCCAGAATTTCTAAAATACTTGCTCTTATACCACCAGATTCCTCTCTCCATTGCTCCAGTAGCTGTGTGAACCTGCAGATCTGAGGGTTCTGCTGAGTGAATTTGGGCATTTCCTTGCAGAAGAACCAAATCAGGGGATGGGTGTGCTGAGAAGGTAACAGAGGCAATGTTAGTACCTTCTTGGGAGTGAAGGTGCTCTTGTTACTTTTGACTGTTCTTCCTTGTCACAGGCAACAGACATGTGTTAAACGACAATTGAGAAGTTCAGTTTCTGATTTTTTTTTTCTTACAGATAAACAGAATTGGAATTCCTTGAAGTCAAAGACTACATTTCCATCAAAACCTGAACAGAAACTGTATATTACGAATTCCCAACCTTGGGTTGCCCATTGGTTTCAATGAAAGTTATGGGCATCTGTGCAGACCTGTATCTGTAGTAGACCCTTAAAGCTTACTGGCCTTTTTGCTTAATATTTGCCCTTTTTTTCCACTAAGAATAGGAGCAAGACAAACCTATGGCAGCCTGATGTTGATTGGAGACGTTATTTGGTTCTTGAATCATGTTTTGCTTGGAAATGTGGTTTTGTGTTTATCCTCCTTCCT
>NW_008237435.1:2224168-2272373 GCF_000691975.1 Corvus brachyrhynchos
CCTGCTGAGCAGTCCAAGTCATGAGCTGGGACACTGGGTGATGAGAGAAGATACTGATCTCATGCTTCTTCATTTTTCCTTTCTTTTCTTTTTATTTTGACATATTTTCTCCCACATTTGTCTGTGAAGAACTGATCTTTTATGACCTTATTCTTGCCATTTTAACTTCTACCTAATCCATGCAATGTTCTCCTCCATATTCCATGATACTCCAGCGTTTTAAACATTGACATCTGAGACAGAAACTATTTAATACTTCCATAATAATGTGTAATGCATTTCCTTCTCTTCTGAGATGGAGAATACTGCACCTGAAATGTGGAGAAAAAGTTACAGTTTGGACAATAATATTTTCCACAGGCTTCTAATTACTCTTTCATCTGTACTAAATATAGACTGATGATCAAACCTTTTGTAGGACTCTGGCAGGATTTTGAATGGTTATGTTGTCTCTGGTCAGGTTTCTAAAACCATTCTAGTAATTTTAAAAACATGCTGGCAGAAGGAGTCTGTTCCACAAGGCACTTGGTTTCGTTCTTAGACAGTGGCTTTCTGGTGAATATTTGTGGTATCGTTCTAAAGTGTGGAAGTACATGGGATTTCTAAACCCTCAGTTTCCTGGTGAGAATAATTCTGGACAGATGGTTTTACTATCCAGATGACAAACTAACTGCCAACAATTTTGTAGAAATAAAAATCTTGTTTGAAATTATGACCTAATTGTTGTGTAACAGAAGAATAGACCATTGTAAATGCTTCATTGTGTAACATGAATCTGAATATAAGCTAAGAATGCTGCCTTCAAATCAGTCTGTTAATTACACTTCCTCAGACTTGTGAGTTGACATTCTGTTCATTCAGAAGCCTAAAGTATAGAAAGATTTTGGCTCTCATAAATGGAAAAAAATCATTTAATCCACTCCTTTCTAAATGGAAATGGAAAGTAGACCCTCTTCAAACACACTTTGAATCAGAATGAGGCAGAGTTGCAATTTGAGGTTAAATCCCATTATTTCCACAATTCAGTAGAGATATTGAGATTTTGATTTTGGCCTTTTGGTTTACTAATCCACCTAAATAACCAAATGAAATCACTTTTAATCTGCAAGAGGGTAACTGAGAAAAATAAGATGCAGTATTTTTGTGGCAGAACTGGCACATGAACATGTTGAAACACATGTAACAAGCATTGTCCAGACCTCTGACCTGTGTGTTTCATTCCCTGTCACTTGGATTTCACTTCTAGCATCAGTTGTGGTTGGTATCAGTGTGGATACGAGGAGCTCCCAAATGGACCCAGGGCCACCACGTGTCCTGCCCACCCATCACCAGATACTCTGTTTTGATTCCATGTTTATGCAGAAATTAGTATTTTAGCCACCCATCACCTGCTTTTCTGTTATACCAGAGAGGTGACACCATGAATGGAGTCCCAGAGCAGCAGCAGATGGGTCTGTGCTCATTAACAGCCTCAACACCAGGTATGCAGGGCCACGGCTGGCTTCAAGCTGTTCCATATGCAGCCCTACTTCATATACCTGCAGAGTCCATTCCTCAGCTCCACTGACCTTGGTCTTTTGGGATTATGCAATAGTAATTTCCTATGTTCACAGTTGTTGTAGTAACGCTGCAAGAACATGGAATGGCAGAGCTGTGGCATGTTGTCATGGCATATTGTCTTTTACACAGGTTGGATTCCTGTTAATTAATCTTGAATCAAGTCACGGAGTCACGAGTCAGGTCCTCAGGTCTCATTCATTTTATATCTTCACTTGAAGAAGAATTTTCTGTTTCATCTTCATGTTCAGTGTTTCCCAAAGACAGCCTGGGTAAAACAAACAAAGTATCATATATTTATATCTATGGCTAGAAGAAAGGCCTTGTTTCAAACTCATTGCAATACTTCTTAACAACAGCATGCAAAATTTAAGCCTGTCTACAGATACAATGCCAGGAAGAAACAACTGCATTGAGTTTATAAATAAAATTAATAATCAATTCTCCAAAACATAGATTAATTGTGATGTTAGTGATATAGACTATTAAAAAATAAACTATGGAGCCATAGCAGTCAGACCGTAACCAACTCTGACAACCTTATATACTCTTATAAATCTACAGTGGCTTGTAGTTTTCTTTGCTTCAAAGAGGAAGGCAAACAAATATAAGTGAAAGGCACTGCTATGATTTGAAACTACATAGACAAAAGTTGAATCTATGCAACCATGTCATTTTATTTATCCACAGCACTGATATTCAGTTCTGCCAGGACTCCCCAAATCTTCAGTTCTGTAGCACAGACAGTAAATCTAAAAGAACCACGTTTTAGTAACACTAATCAGGACAGCTGCTGAAAAAGACCAAAGACCCAAAAAACCAAATAGGATAATGGTAAAAACCTCTGCCCACAAACCTAACTTGTGGTGTCTGCTACTTTGCCACAGCATTTAAACTTGCCAGATGCTGTCTGCATCAGACTGCAAACATTCCACTATTCCTTCATTTAAGAGTAGTTGAGGATGCATGGTATGTAACAATCATTCTAGATTTTTAAAAATAAAAGTCTAGGCCAGGCTAGGCTAGGCTGAAAATCAGGTTGAATAACATAACTGATGGAAAAACATCAATCATTACTTGTCCCTCAGAAACTAAAGGACAGGCAGCAGTCTGGGAGAAAGGGTCAGCCAGGCTAGGAGATGTTCTTTGACTTAGAGAGCATGTTGCATGCCATGCCAGCATCTGTGGTTCATTTTAGAGTGCATGTTAGCTGGAATAGCTTGTCATAGTTTGGCTGGGGCTTAACCCATCCCCTGGAAAGAAGAGCAAGCAGCGCTTTGTGGCAGGAGCAGCCAAGCTCATCTGACTGCAGCACAGCCATGTATGACCCTCCTCTGATTTGGGGATCTTCACTTGCACCTCTGCTTCACTTATACAGCTGAGCCCATGCAGCCCTAGAGCTAAAATACTGAGCCCTGTGCAGAGCTGTACAGTGTGTGCATCCCCTGGACACTGCCTAGGAAATTAAAGTATGAATATAGCCAGCAGGAAAAAGCCCTTATCCTCAGCAACTCTTGTCCTCCAACCAATGCACATCATGGAAATACATTTTCCTGTTTGACCTGGTATCTTGTGAGTCGACAGCAGTGTATTGGAAGGAGTACAAGTACAGCTCCAGTATCAAGGACAGCTGGATTGTGCTCCTGATTTCCCCATGTCATGCTAAATAAGTGACTTATTGACTCTATCTGATGTCTCTTACCTCTTTGTAAGGAAAACATCATACACAGACCAGTGTTGGTCTGGGAAGATTACAGATGTGAGGTATTGTGTGTTTCTCCAACATACAAAAAGGTCAAATGGCTTCAGTGATGTCCATATTTTATTGTATGTACATTTTCATTTTAGTTTGTAGTCTTATTTCTATTTCAACTGTTTCATCTTCTTTACTCCCCACAGGTCCCAGTGGGTCAAACAGATGTCTTGATGTTTTAGAGACAGTCCAACTTCTCCTTCTCCTGCTGAATTCCTGTGCCCCTTTAGAGGGTACCCCAGTGGCCCAGCTCTGGCTTTCCAAGTGGTGTGTAGGGTGTAATAAGAGGTAGGGAAAATGGTTGTTCTTGGTCACCACACAACAAAAATATATGGAGATGACACTTCCTGCTCTCCCACCCCTCTAAATTTAAGGCTGGTGGCTCTGCAGAGAAGGAGGAACCTCATCTCTTGTTGAATTTGGTAACATGCCTGGAGGAGAAAGCTTCCTACAAGCAAAGCTCCTAACTCCACTTCTGCTCTTGACCGTGGCTCCCATGTTGGCTACTGTCAAGGTGCGTGACAAATAATTACGGTCCAGCAGCCTTTCACATTTCATGACATTTGAACTGGAGTTGAATCCTAGAGCTACGGTGCCAGCTGAATGGTAAAGATGTTGTGAAAGGTTTGCTTTTGTCTGAAGGGAATGATCTGAGTGGGAGGGAGGGAGGAAAAAATAGTTTTACAGAAAAACCTGCTTCATATCCAGTGTTATTAGACCAGTTCCAATGCCACTTTTCTCTCTCCTGTATTAAATGGAATTCTCAGGTCTTCATAAATCTCTTTCTCTTCCTCCTTCTTTTATGCCTCATAGGCTACCCAGTAATTGAGATGACTGGGCAAGGATTGGGGGAGTTTATTTTGTTTTACTCAGTATCTGTTTTTTTAAAAACTGTGAGGATAAATGAAAGGAAGTCTTGACAATATGAGTATTTGATTAAACAGCTGTTAAAAAGAATATGTGAACACTTTTCTGTGATATTTATTCTAAAATATAGTATCTAGCAAGTCAGCTACTTCTAAAGTTGTAAATGAGTCTTAGTGACACATCTCAGCAAGAACTAGTGCTTGCCAGGTTCTCCTGAGGAATGTAAAATTTTTTAATAGGGATTCATCCACTAAAGAAATGTGAACCTTTAAAGACCTGTCAGGCACTGACAGGGACTGCCATGAACTCCGTGAATAAAAAGGTTATCCCTTGTATCAGCTGATCTTCATGTGTCCAAGGAGATTCCACCTGTGGTGTATTGACCCCAGCTGGATGCCAGGTGCCCACCAAAGGTGCTCTATCACTCCCCTCCACAACAGGAGAGAGAAATATTACAAAATGTTCATGAGCTGAGATAAGAACAGGGAAAGATGTCAACACTGATTATCATCATGGGCAAAAGAGACACGACTTGTGGATATTAATTGAACTTATTACTTATCAGAATCAGAGCAGGATAAATGAGAAGAAAAAAAATCTTAAAAACCTTCCCCCACCCCTCCCTCCTTCCTGGGCTTTGCCTCCTCAAGATGGGTAACAGGAGTCATGGTCAGTGTATCACACATTGTTTCTGCTGCTGCTCAGAGAGAGGAGTCCTTCTGCTGCTCCAGAGCGGGGTCTCTCCCACAGGAGACAGTTCTTCATGGGCTTCTCCAGTGTGAGTCCATCCCACAGGCAACAGTCCTCCATTAACTGCTCCAATGTGGGTCCTTTTCCACAGGATGCTGTCCTTAAAGAACAGGCTGCTACAGTGTGGGTCCTGCACAGGGTCACAAGTCCTACCAGGACATTTGCTCCAGCATGGGTTCCTCTCTCCAAAGGTTTGCAAGTCACAGCCAGGAGCCTGCTCCGTGTGGGCCTCCCACAGTGTCACAGCTTTCTTTTGGGCATCCAGCTGCTCTGGTGTGGGATGCAGGTGAATATCTGATCCCCAATGACCTCCATGGGCTGCAGGGGTACAGCTGCTTCACCATGGTCTGCACCACAGACGGCAGAGGAATCTCAACTCTGGTGCCTGGAGCCCCTCCTGCCCCTCCTTCTGCACTGACCTTGGTGTCTGCAGAGCTGTTTCTCTCACGTGTTCTCACTTCTTACTTCCCTGAGTGTTGGAACCCTGAGTTCTGAGAATTTCAATCTTTCAGTGCTGAAAGACAATGATCTTCAAAAGCACACTGCATTTGACCTGAGGCCTTGGGAAAGGCTTCCCAAATTGTGTGATAACACTGAGATTGTTGCTGTGTAATTAAAGTTATGTCACTGGGTGGAATATGTAGAGATGTAGAAAAAATTGTTTTATGGGATTTAGTAACAAGATGGAGGATTTGGGTTGTGGATTTTTCCTTCTTCTTGTCTCCTTCTTCTTCACAAATCTGGTGGTTTTGGTATTGGTTCAAAAAACCCACAGTGCGGATCATAAATGAATAGTTATTGGGTTATAAGAAAAAAAATCAGTTGGCATTCCATAATTGGACAGTTTGGACTTTTAAAAGCCTTGGAAGTTAGAGCTCATGGCCATTTTCACCTTGTTAACTGAGAGGCACATTCTGAGCAGCTGTATTATAGATGAGAAACAATAAACATTTGAGTCTGAAGACAAACTCCGTGTCTCCTGTGTTTCAATCCGAACTCTGAGTAAAAGAATTCACGAAACAGAGGCAAAGAAGGAAAGAAATGAAACTGAGAAAATTAATACCTGAGCACAATTACATCTGCACAATAACTTTTCTTTATTCTTAAATATTACCACAGAGGCGTTACCACCATCTCTGATTGACTCAGCTCAGGCCAGTGACACATCCATCCCGGAACCATCTGACATTGGCTCTGCCAGATACTGGGGAACCTTCTGGCAGCTTCTCACAGAAGCCACTCCTGTAGCACCCCCCCCACCAAAACCTGCCATGTAAACCCAATACACCACTACAACAGCAGAATCTAAGGAAAAGGTTTAGAAATACTTCTCTCTCTTGGTTTTACTGACAGTATATTTGTGTGGGCACTGCAGCCTGGGTCTTTCAAGGAGGTTGGGATGACAATACCTGTCTCACTCTGAATGACATCATTCCTGTCCTAATTTAGGATAATACAAAGAAGCTCGCAGGTTATAAATTGCCAAGAATGTGCTCAGGCTGTGAGCCAAAAAGACTTTTTTAGGGGTTTTTTTTTCCCTATTGAAAGATAATTTGGGAGAAGAATTGGAATGTGGAAGAACCATTCTAGCTTTGATGGAATATCTGTGTTTATCCAATTTCCTGATGCCTATTCTACCTGTGTAATTTCTAATCTTTTTGGTTTAAATCCTACTTAACATTAGATTTTTTTAAATGTGATAGTCCCTCAATATTCTGTATATTTTTTGTTACCCACTTATTGTGAGTACAGGTTCTTCTGCTTGCAGTAGAACTTAATTCTGCTGGTATCCATACTTGTCAACTGGGGAAAACAAACCATCTTTTAAGCCAGGTGATATTTTGCATTCCCATCTCCCCACCTGCTCCACATGCCTACAGCCACTATCCCCACACCTCTGCTAATCACACTCTTCTCCAGGCAAGCTCTTACCCATCCCAGGTGCTGCTTTTATACATCCTTCCTTCTTTCAAAGCATTCCCAAGCAGAAAGGGGAGAGCCTCCCAGTGTGTTGCTTGTAGCATAGTAGAAATATATTTTGTGTTTTGGAAAGCATCTAGTCAAGAAAAATAATTTCAGCTATTTTCACTCATAACCAGAAATTGATGATTTTCTAGGAGGAAAGCACATAAATCAAGCGGAAGTTGCTAAAAAATATTTTATTCTTATCAGCATGGAGTAAGAAAATTTGTGTTCTGATATGAACATGGCTTTCCTGGGTTAAAATACACATTTACCTCTGCTACTGGTTTAGAAATGCTTTAGGAATACACAAAGGATTTTTTAAAATAAAAGCATGGTGCCTCAGGGAGTACTGCTAGTTTAAATAACACATGAAAATATTTATGAGCCTTTTTTTATGAGGTGGTCAAAGCAAAGACCATCCAGCATGTAACATAAGACTGGCTAAAGAAGAAAGATTTTTGAAAACCACATTGGAGAATTAAGCATGACCAGAATTTTATTTCAGTCTCTATTGCTTATTTAAATTAATGAGGTTTTCAGGTGGAGTCTAAATGATAATACAGATCAAGGTGAGTTTTGCCAGAGAGCTGGACGCTAGTTTATTATTCAAAGAATGCTACTGACTAATGTTGATATTATCCTAAATAGACAATAGTTTAGTGAAAATAAATTTTTATAAAGTTTCAAACATTTTCAGGCGCACTAGAATTGCATTAACTCATTCATTAGAAATGGAGAGTAATATTTCTGAGTTATCCCAGGTACATCCACAGCAGTTTCTATCCAGTGTGTCCAACCACAGAAAAGTGTGGAATAAAGATCATTGTCTCTTACTTGGTTGGGCAGTACCAGCTCAGTAGTTCTTGCAGCATTTTTGTAGAGTTAATGGGGTTTTTCCTACTGTAGGAAGAAGCTCCAGTCCATCCTCATGTCAAGGGATCACTTTCAGGTCTAATTCCTAAGCTTGTCAATTCCTGGCCCATTTCCTGGGGCACCTAGGGGGATTTCAGGTGCTACAGCTCAAACTGGTCCCTCACCCTCTTTCCTTCCACTTTGTACACACTCATTCACACTCTGGATCCAAGTCTCTTTCTGTCCCTAACTTTCCTATCTCCACGTAGGCCTCAGAGCTAGAAGACTGATTTCAGACACTTGTAATCCCAGGTGTTTTCTGTTTACCTGACCAGGGTACCTACTGACCAAATGCACCAATCTCAGTAGGATGAGCTTTATTCTTCTTGGATTGTACCTCACAAACCAGGGAGATTCTGCTGATTTCATATTATTCACTAATTCTGCATTAGGCTTCATGGCAACTGTGCAAATACTTAAAGGATTTGCAGAAGTACAAGATGATGAAGGAAATTTGTGAATAGACATTCTCGTTTCTGCCTTAACTACGCATGTACATATTTCACTAATTAAGACAGTCATTTGAAATCATTTTTGCAATTACTGTGATACTAAGTAGGGCAGAACTGAACAAAATTGATTACCATGGGACTATCTTTAACTGCTAAAAGTAAAACCTGGACATAAAACCTCAATTTTTCTGGAACAAACTTTATTGGAAGGAAAAGGAGAGCTTCTAGCATGCTATTTGTGTGACTTCTTTGTGAATAAGATTGGTGAACTGATCTTCTTGCAAAGTCAGTTAAAAGTATTTTTGACCATATTTTGCTTTGGGTCTTTTGGGGGGGTTTTTTGTTCTTTTTGTAACTGAGGAAATTTCTCTTAAGTTGGTATCACCACTTGTCTATTTTGTAACATCAATCCACAGCCTCCTACAGGAAATGTAAATAAATCCCGGTGGCATGGAACTTCAATAACCTTAAACCATTTTACACCTAAATGAGAGCATCTGTGGAAGGGATCAGCATGCTGTAATTTATGTTCAGTACTTCCCACCTTGAGCTGGTTTGCCTTAACTTTCCTGTGTGTCCCTAGGCAGACAAGCAAAGATGTAAAGACCCTGGACTGCGCTGGTTCAGTCACTTCATGGAGCCATTCCATAGATCTGCGTGTTTGAAAGTGATGTTGCACAGAGACTCCTTAATTTTGGTGTAGGAGCTTCAATGAATGGACTCAGATCATTCACAGCAATGCTGCAGCTGAATAGGTTTTTTGGTGATTTATCATTACTGATGAGGACAGTACGTCTGTCTTGGTAACTGTTGTCACTGAAGAGCATGCTGTCGGCTATGGTAATGGAGATTAAAAGCATCTTAAAATGAAACAGCTGAGTCTCTCAGTTGCTATTCATTAACATTTCATTGTTCAATCTCTTATATTGATTTTCATAGTGCATAAAATACACAGAATGTGCAGAAAATTTTATACCAAATGAAAGAGCAATAAAGAAAGAAAATCATGCAGTGTGAGAAATGGCTACAGTGAAAGAGGCAGAATGAAATGAGCTGGGCAGGAATTCACTGAAGGAAGTGGACTAAGCTGCCACCCTTCCTTCAAAAAAGGTGGAAAAGAATAACAAAATTCCTCTGTGGAAATGTGTAAGAGAAATTATAGCAGCCTCTCAAAACAGAAGACAAGCCTGTGCCTCTACTCAAAGGAGCGTAAGATCCTGCTCAAAAATGTTAATATGTTTGGCCAAAACCAAAGATGTCTTCCACTGTTTAATATTACCTGGGTTTAGGAACACAGGGCTTGCAGCCAGAGAACTGCATGCAAGCTCTCTGAGTCCATCATCAATTTCTCCTCTTAAAGAAAAAAAAAGTTCAAGCCTCCAATTTTTTTGGCATAGCTAATCAAGCTGAAAAGTGTAACAATACAATCTGCATGAACAGTACAAACTGTGCCTGGCGGTCAGGGAGCCAAACTGGCATTATCCAAATCCCAGGGAGGCCAATTGGATGACTCTGATTTCACCCAAAGTGTGCCTTGGGCCAAGTCCAGCAGTAGCCCATGTATCATCTAAGCCTGTAGTGCTTCCCTCGAAGAGTACCCGTTGTCTTCACTTTAAGTGGTTACAAAACACTTTGCAGCACTCTGATAACAAAGATGTTACCCTGTCAGTGTGCTGCTAGTTAAAGACAGAGAAGATGCTTTACATCAGTGAAGCACTTCCTCCTGCTGAGGAACACTCCTGCTTCACAAAGCAGGGGCTGGCTCCAGTGCTGCCTTTGCTCCTGACAGCAGTCAGGGCCCTGAACATGTGCAGTCAACATGTGCCCTGACAGGGATGGGAGCATCTAAGGCAAATCTCGTGAAGTTCCATAATGTGATTCCCAGGCCATTTTGTCTTCCCTTGGACTGCATGCACAACAAAGCCATAATGGGATTCTCAGTATGCCTGGGCTCACTGCCATATGAACAGCAGTTGCATCCTGGCAGAGGAATAGTCTAGCCCTGGGCATTCCTTTCCTGTAGTCTGGGAGTATTTCAGGTCTGGCACCTCCCTGCAATGGGTCCAGGAATAGTGTTTGACTAGGTGACCCATGCTGAACACTTGAGATTCTTCTTAAAGCGCCTGGCTTTTTCTGTAGCCATGCTGTGAGTTTGCAATACAGACTATCAGCTTTGCTCTATGGGAGCCAAACACTGATCTTCTTCTATTTCATTCTCCTAAAGCCTCTTTTCCTGTGATATTCATTTGCATTGCTGAGTAGTCCAAGCATATTTAGACTACTATCTGTCTCTCTCTGGAATACAACAAGCACTTATCTGGCACTATAAATGTAAAAATGATAACAACAGAGCTGTCTCTAAGTGTTCATTTGAGCACACCTGGTAAACCCAAGGGAAAGGCTGAATGCAGTGACATATTTCATTAAAAGACAACTGATGTTTTATTTAACTCAATAATTAAAAGTTTTACAAAAATCACCTCAGGGTGGTTTTTTAATAGCTTGGTTTCAACTTAATACCCAAGTCTACGGGTATGATAATTGTCCAAGAGAATAATTCTAATCTAATTAATAAAGGTTCTTACAGATTCAAGTATGTTTCCCTCAAGAAAATGAGAAGTGTTTCTATAGAGATTATGATGACTGTATCAATTAGTCCTCATTCTTCCATGCACCAGCTATAGAGGACTCCCAAATGATTTGAGTAGATAGTTTACTGCAGAAGGTCAGCAATGGTATGGAGCTTTTAAACAATGGTATTCACCTGGTTTAGCTCCCATTCAGAGAATATTCTTGCCTGTTGGAAGGACGGTATATTGCTTAAAGTAGAACGTGTAAAGAAAAGAGATTCTGACTCCTCAGTTGCCAGATTGGTCTTCTTTTTGGCTTTTTAATTGCTTATTTTTTATGAACTGAAGACTTTTGGAGGGACACAAGAAAAGAAGTTAGCAGGGCAATGTCTTGGGAGCAGTTAATTAGTGAGAACATTATATGAAAGGGGAATTAAACTCCCTCTTTTTCTTGATGAAATGGATTCTATCTCCCGCATGGTCTATTCCCAGTCTGATGCAGAAGCTTGACAGGTCTTCTCATGCACTAAGAGCTATAACATATATTCTCATGCTGCCACTCTAATTTCTGGTATCAACTCTGCCCTTTTTATGTCCTCCCAAGTCAGCTTTTTTCCCCTTCCATGCTGCAGTCTTCTAGATGAAATAGTTTCCTAAGCCTTTTGTGACAAATCACTTCTCCTTTCTGTCTCTCTGATGGAAGAGCTAGTTGTTATGTTTGGGCTCATTTCTCTTATGCATGACATACCTACCTCACAAACCTCGTGGTGCTAGAAGATGTTACTCGCCCTGACAAGATGTCTGCTATGCCAACAGCGTTTCAGCAGTAAACATGGTGAGTTTTCTTAATCCCCTTCAGTGCAGGGTTAGTGGATTAACTCAAACCATATTGATGAGTTTTGAAGTTTATCTGGCCTCATTTACCCTGGGTGGCCAGCATAGCATGGAGCCAAAGGCTCAGAGAAGGTCCAGTGAGCTGGCAATGGAGAAATGAGGAGAGTAAGGTCTTCAAATATTCTAGTTTCATCTGGCAGAACACATCATTTCATGTCCCAGGTTTTCTTTAAAAGCAAAAGTATTTTGTGCCTTGACTTGTACATATTTAAATATGTCTGAAAAATATTTGAAAGGCAGGGATTTCATGCAAGTGTAGGGGCTTTACCTGGCAGTAGTAATTTACACCACTACTGACCAGCTAAGAACTTGGGCCTCTGTATTTTAGGCATGTGTATAATGCTATACATATGTGAGTGACTGCATGTGAGAGTTGCAGTGTAAAGTAGAACAATCACAATCTTAGTGAAGTATGAATGAGAATTGTTATAGAATTACCATAATAGTGTTTATAGTAGAAGGTATAAATGGTACCATGAGGCTGATTAAAGCTAAAGAGCTACTTCTCCTGCTCACTGATTGCAATTAGCTCTTCACTGAATTGCTTGCCAAAGAACTCCATTAAAATACAGTCAATTGATCTAACAGACTGTATTTTTTGTGTGTTTTAAATGCAGAGCTCAAGATTTTCACATGGAGAACTATACATATTCTGACCACAGGTACAGTGAGTTGCATGGAATAATCTAAACATTTGCAAGCTCTCATAAGTTTTAAAAGTCAAAATCTATCACCTATTTCTTTAGCTTGTGGGTAAGTCTCCATCAGTCTGCTTTAACATTTAGGTATGTCATAGGATTACATTTCAGGAATTTGGGGGGACGGAATAATTTCTGTATCCCTAAGGGCCACCAGTTGAATATGTGATCTGGGTGTTCAGTTTCCCAAAGTCCATACTCTACTCATGGTAAGTTTTAAGACACTGTGCTTGTATTTGTTCAGTCCTTATTTTCAGTGAAAGAGCAGAATCTTTCACCTCACAAATCTCACTTTCTCCATTTCTTTCCTCCAAACAAAACCTTCTCCCACCATTCTGGTTACAGTCCCTGATACTGTAGTTGATATATAGCCAGCTCTGTATTTTGCTGGTATCTGCTTTTGCTTTCATAACTCAGCAGGGTCTATTGCTTCCTGCAAGTCCCGCCAAAATTTGACATAAATTTTCACACCCTTCCCTTTGTTTTAATACTTGATACCCCCAATCATCTTCCCTGCTGATTCCCTTAAAGCACCATGAAAACTGATTTTGATCTCACTGTGAATCTGACCAAATAAGATTAGCATTTAACAAAAAACTCTTTTAGAAACAAAGCCCTGAAGACTAAATGTAATCATGCTCACTCTGAGAGCTGCAGTCATTTGTCCTTGGCTTGTTTTTCCCAGAAATGACTAGCGCAGGCATATTTTTTCACAAGGATAGTTGGCTCTGCTCTCACTTGGCTGGTCTTAGGAGATGATTTCAGTTACAGTTTCATCTGCCAAGTCCCATATTCCCCTGTGACCTAGTTTGGATTTCAGTTTTCCAGCTAGACCACCTGCCTGGTGTTAATTAGTTATGGTTTCCTTTTCATATGCAAAACTGTTTTAACTTCATGAGCTGGCACAGATTTACCTGGGCTTCCCTCCTAGTCCTACTGTACAAGCAGCGCTGCCTGCCTAGACCTGTCATCTGCACTATAAAATCAGCCAGCCTCAATCAAATATGACAAACTGTTCAAGGGGAAGGGCTAGGAGAAGAGAAGCAGCAATTAAATTTCCTGCTTCCCTCTTTGAAGATGTTGTTGTCTCTGGACTTAAAAATCCTTGTCTGACTGAGTTGCTGGTGTTTTTTCCTAAAGGTTGACGGTTTTAATCCAAAGCAGGAGAGGTAAAATGTCTTCAACAAGTACTAGAAGTCCATGTGCCCACCTATTTATAGTCAAGATATACCACTCTGGCAGGGCTGGTTTTTCACACCCAGACTAATTACTGTGTGTTTGTTACTATATCAGGCTGGACTGATATCCTGTTACTATGATAGGTACTCCAAGTAACCTCTGTGCAACCTACCTGTCTGTTCCTGTTGCAATTGGTGTTATGGAAATTATTGCAAGCACACATCACTGAAATTGCATGGTGCTGAGGTTGGCCACCAGCCTGGTCCTCATAGCAGTGCCACACTAGCCTACAATATTCTGGGCTACCTCTGGTCTTAATAATTATGCAGACTCTTCTTTGCTGCTTTTTTTTTTTTAGCAGAGATATTCTATCTGCAATCCCTTCATAGCAACCTTGTGCCTTTGGTCCTGACCAACAGGCTTCCCCATAAGCAATAGAGATTTTTTTCCCCCCCCTGGATTTTATTTCTCTGCTTCTGGGGACTCAAGATTTACATTTCTGGTGGTTTGTCATTGTTGATAAATGATGATGAAAGTGGCAAATAATGTTAATCTTTTTGAATCTTCTGTCACCTTTCTCAGATGCTCTTCTAATCCATCCTAGCGCAAGATGTCCACTTCTTGGTCTGAGCTGTATTGCTTAGTTATTGCAGTGCATGCTTGGCTACCCTGATTCTGCTGGAGTTTTCACCACATCCTGAGCTTGATGTGAATGAATAAACATCAAAGCTCTGTTATTTTCCTGGGAATCCCTTTGTGTCATGGCAAAGTTTCTGTTAACACTTCATACTGTTATGAAGCAACAATGAAGACACTTGAGCCCTGCATTCAAAACAATATTGTCATTAGGGGAGTTTGGCACAAAGGCTGTCCAGCACCAAATGAGGCCATGTCAAATACTGATGCTGAATCTGTGATCCATATGTTTGTGGTGGACAAAAACATGCAAAGCCATGTCTGTGTATGGTCTGCCTACTTATATTTCTTGTTCCTGTCATTCAGTGTGTGTCACCTCTGCAAAATTTCATGGAGCAGTAGCTTTAAACACAGAGGTACTGTTAAGTTCCTCTAATATGAACACAGACCATAGAATTTCACTGAATGACTCCAGACCCATTATATCTAACTGAAACAGCACCTATTTTTCAGAAAGATATAAAAATCCTCATGTAAGGAGCTAAGGTCAGATTCAATTTTAGCTATGTAAAAGTCAGGTACTTAATGCACAAAAAACTCATGGTACATTCAGAAACTTTTCATTTCAAGACCACTCTTTGAGGTGTCTTTAGTGTTGTTTGTCTATCAAACGAAACCTAAACTAGGTTAGGTCAGAGATGTAGCCTTAAGATAGTAAAAATTAGGGAAGCAAACTTTCTGCCTTCTCATCAGTACAAATGCACCAAATTTTCTGGTTTATTTTTAAGATGTGAATGGCACCTGCAAGGTTTGATTCAGACATATCAGCTATCGTCTATATGATTTTTGTCCCTGAGCTGTGCTATTTTAAAGATGGTAAATTGGCTGACAACATCGGTGCTGTCATCAGTCTTCTGAGACAGGTGACATGAGGCACCACCTGGTGCCTTTTCCTGTTTCTACACCATGTAAGTTAGGTCTAGAGTAATTGTACCAGTGGCCAGAAACCAAATATTTCACTGTGGATAGAGAGGGTGGCTGTACTAAAAAAAGGCCTAATGTTTGAAATTGGGCTGAACTAGTCTTCTTTCTCCTCAGATACTTTTCACAATGTAACAAGAGACCATCTGTGAAGATTCAACTTCAGTGAGGCCAGTCAGCTCCAAACTTACATAATTTAAGCTTCAACCCAGAGATGTGAGGAGGATGGAGCTGAACTCAAGTGTATGAGTTACGCTGCTGACTGTCACAGAACTACTTATTTGGTTAAGTGTCTTGGTACATCAAAGTTTTGTGGGTTCATTATCAGTTCCTTTGAAATGAGAGGGGTACCTTAAAGGTTCTTCAAATATCAAAGAGGTAGATGACCCTTAATACCACTCAAATTGTATCTGAACTCATAAAATAGATGTGCTTGGAACCACTCTCTGGCAGTGAGCACAGATGGTACTTGGGTTCACACTGTCACACTCTTGCCCTTCAAAGCAGGGTTCCTGCATTCAGGTTGCCCACTGAATCCCTTTCTCACCCTCAGATCATGCCTGGATATTGTCCAGGAGAGTGATAACTAGTGTGAGCCAAAACCATCCCTGGGACCTTTTTAAAAATTTAGGAGTAAATGTAATTGAAGCACAGTGCCCGGGAACATTTCTTGCCACTTTTTAATTTACTAGAATAGTCATAGCCTCAGAGACTGAACACTCCTCTAAGGTTACTTGGACAAGCATTGCACAGAGGCAGGAGAAAATTGAGAGGCAGATAGTTAGGAAAACAATCACTTTGTACTTTCTGCAAAAGCCACATATACTTAACAGTGATAATCTGGTCAAAAGGAAATAGACTTTCACTAGGCTGTTGAAATGCTGAAAGATTTCAGACCATGAAGCTCCCTATGTGCCAAATCCAAATCTTTATCCAAGAAATACTTAGAAGCTGTAGCTGTTTTGAAAGATGAATGTTAATATCTGTTATAAAATATTATTTTGTGCATTTAAAAATAAATAAATCATGTTGTGTAAATGGATGGGAAAAGGTCAAATAAGTGACCACAAGACAAAACACTCCTTCAGGAGTCTAACCCAGTTTGAAAGATTAAATGTAAAAGAAGAAAATTCCTAGCAGCTGTAAGGTTCTGTTAAATCAGTAGCACTACTGTCCCTATCACACAGCACTGACAAGCCATCCATTTCCACTGGGTTAAGACTGTAGAGTCATGAAGAAAGACCATTTGCTCTGAAGAGCCCCCTGTTTGAAACAGATCAAATACAACATCCTTATCCAAAGGCAGCAAACCTCTGCAAACAACTTACTAAATGATATACAGCAAGCCAAATTACACTCTGTGAAACGTGTACGACTTATAACTTTGCAGAGTATCTTAGCAGGATATGGCCTGTTTCAGCGTATGCTATCATTTTGGAATTTTCACAGAAATTGTGTGGCCCTGCTCTAAAACTATGGCAGTCCCTTCCCTTCTCCATCAATTCTCTCACTGCCTTTTTGGGCTGTGTAAATAATTTGCTGACATGCAAGATACAAATGCAGCCCTGCTACCTGCTGGAACTGAGGCCATTGCCTGAAACTTCCCTCTTTCCTCAATTATTACTTTTGTGAGACCGGATACATTCATCTCTGCATTCTTTAAGAGCACCAGTTCTTTTGAAAACTTTTCAGAAAAGACATCAGAGCTGATGTACCTTACAGTATATGACTCTATTGAGAATAAACGAGGGGGGAGCAAACTGAAAGAAGGGGAAGAAGAATAGCTGAGAGCCCCAGCAACAGCACAGGGCCGCAGGAAGTGGCTAATGAAACTGGATCCCACAGCAGCTGTGTGTCTAGCAGAGATTTCACTGGACTGTCAAGAGGATAACAGGAGGATGTACAGCCAGGCATGTACATTATAAATTTCAATTAGAAAATAATTATAGGACTTTTTTAAAAGGAGTACTTCACAGAATAAAAAAATAAAATAAACAAGGTGTGTTTGAAGAAGGTAAGCATATACTTGAAATTAGCTCAGTCCTGCAGGGCATTTTCAATAAAGATTTTGTCATATGGATTTGCCCTTTGTAGTATTCATGTGGGGCTCTTGTCCATGAGGCTAGGACAAGCTTATAATTTCTAGGTGGGTAGAAGTATGTGAAATGACTCCAGTGTGGTTAAATCCCATTGTCATATGGATTTGCCCTTTGTAGTATTCATGCTGACAGAGAAGGTGTTCAGCTGGTCCAGTTGAATTATTAGAAATGTAGTACATTGTTTTACCAGCTAAAATCAAAGTGATCTCTGCAATTCCAGAAATGGTACAAAATGGAAGCAATCTAAATGGTCCTGAGATATGCTTCAGAATTGGATGTGGGGAACTCTTAACTTACTTCTTAAATTCACCAGTTCCTGAGGAATTACCACACTATCACATGAACAGGACAGGCTTTGAAATGCTTTCCAGGTCTGTGGGTTGAAAGGAAGGAATTTTTCACAAAGAGTAAAATGAAACCTGTAGTGCGAGGAGGAATCATCCCACTTTCTAATTCATCATACATAAAAGCCAAGCAGCAGCCACAAATTGAGCTGGGATTACTATGGGTCTTTTAATAAACGACAGCCTTTCCAGGGCAGAGCCTTTGTCAAAGACTATCTGGAGTCTCATTTGAGAGGGACAGGGAGTAAGATCATGCACATTTCATTACTATGTAGGTAACTTGTGTGTCTTAGGTTTTGAGAAGCTAATTGATACTGCTGTGTATGTAGCCCTGCTTGAATGGAGTTCTAGTTTGAGAATTTGACAAAATTTTTCATAAAGACAGGTTTTTCAGCCTGAACTGAGGTCCCTGCCGTTATAGCTACTTGTTATTGTTCTCCAAGCCAACCATTTTAAAGCCAGTGTTGCCATGTCTATACCATATTTATCCCTTAAAAATGCACTTAATTTCCCTAGATTTTAACTATTTCAGGTTTCCAAGGTAGGCTATCCTACTGCAGTACAGCAGCTTGACTCTGAACACAGGATTAATGGCTATGATGGGAATGGCAAGCATGCCAGGGAGCATGATGGGCAGAAATCTTCCTGTCCTGCTGCAGATTTGAAATGACTAAGAGGAGCTAAGCCTCATATTAAGGAGGAAGACCCATCCTAGATGAATCCCTTGCAGTATTGATTAAAGTTACTAAAATCTGGACAAGCTAATATCTTGAAATCTTTCTTCAATCCCTGGAAGTTCCAATACATATATCCTGGTTGCTCTGATCTGTAGCTTTTGCCATCATCCAGGGAGACAGAGTCAGATGAGCTGCTCTGAAAGCATCTAAGACAGATGAAATTCCCTCTGGAGGAGATTGTCTCTTTTCTAGTCACCAAAGGGAACTCAGCTCATGAGCTAGGACAAGCTTATAATTTCTAGGTGGGTAGAAGTATGTGAAATGACTCCAGTGTGGTTAAACCCCTCCAGTTCATTGTTGCAACAAGCCAAGACAGTTTTGGTAGGCAAATTAAGTCAACTGCTACTGATGCCCGCTGCTTGCCCCTACCCACCTCCTCGAGGCTATTGCCTCTTCAATTCCAATTGTGTAAATAATTGTCAGTGAACTCTGGGCTTGTGAATGAACCAGGGGGCAAAATTGGCAGACCACAGCATTCTGGGGTAGAAACCAAAACATGTGAATCAGCAGCAGCTGGCCTACATCATCTGTCCATGACTGAAGTTTTAATTATGTGGTCTTGAGCCTCAGCCCTGCATGGCAGAATATTCTGTATTATTATGAAAATTGTCTCACCTAAGAAAAGGGGAAGAGTGTTTCTCCCCTGTATGTGAGCACAGGAGAAGCAGAGAAAGCCCATGGTAACTCCTCAGGCAGGCAGTGTGAAGCAACAACCCTGTGAGGATTCTTCAGTGGCAAATGTGAGAAATCAGCTGTGTTGCCAGTGTGACAACTGAGCATCACACAGTAATAAAAGGGGAGTTTTTAAACAGTTTTAGCTAAGAGATCCTCTCAGTTATATTGTGACAGATTTCCAGAAATACCTTCCTGTCATCTGCAGAGAAAATGCTCAGTGGTAGGTCATGAAAGAAAAGCAGTATGTGTGTATATTCAGTTCCAGCTGAACAGCTCCTATTTTTTCATTGGGTTTTTTATACACAAGATGCTACAAATAATATTCTGATGATATTATGTTGCTCCTGGTCCCCTGAATCCCTAGTGGGTTAAAAGCTGCAGGATCTGTGTGCACTCACAGCCCCTGGAAGAACTACAGTAATATGCAAATGGAACATGTCATCACTAATTCCTGGGAAAGACAGAGAAAATATACAAAAAGTTTAATGAACGGAAGAAGAAAGAGAAGTGGTAACTGACGTTTCTAGCTAGGGAATATGACAATCAGCAGCAGGGCTACCAGCCAAATCCTCTTATAGGCCCAGAAATGCTAAAAGCTTTAGCTGAGTGTAAACAAATGCCATGTTCAGTGAAAAGCAGTCTTGAGGGACAGATCTGTTAACCATCAGTGGGCATGTTTCATCTCACCGCTCCTTCCACTCAGTTAAAGGGAGCTTTGTGTACCTGCCTACAGACAGGAGCTGCAGCTCTGTGACGCAGGAAACCATTGCCTTCCCCTCAGGCCTAAAAGGGAAGACTATAGCTACTGCCTACATATATAAAATATAATATAGACCATTTATAAACACAGAATTCTTCAAACGCATTCCCTTAGGCTGCCACTTTTAAATTTAAACACAAAGAGAACAAGGGAAATGTCAGATTCAGGTGAAAACTGAGAATAGATTTATTTTTTTAATTTAGTCTATAAAGTGAACCCGTCTTGTTACATTAGCCTGCAACAGCATGAAGGATTGTTTGTTGCTTAAAAAAATTAAATTGTTCCTTAAAAACAAGTGCAAAGTGAAGCAGAAGCCCAGGAAAGCATTTAACTTTGATTTCACCCTCAGGACGGGAGCAGTCCCACTGCAGGCAATGGCAGTGCTCATGTACTTGATCTCCTGCCCATGCTTTGATGTACCTACCTTCCTCTTGGGCCTCAATGACCCTCATCCATGAGAGAAGCCACACTTGCTCCTTTTGAGTGACTATGTTCCTCATGCCTGCACACACTAAAAGCCAAGTCATTCAGATCACCCAGAGTTCCCAAAATGTTTATTGAAATGCCACTTGTTTACAGTCAGTGAGCTGTTCAGCTAGTGAATCAAAGCATCTCACAGGAGATATTTAACAGGTTGGGTTGATTTTAACAGTTTCTGTAGATTTCTTCTGAGTTATTTAACTCAAAGCAAATATTTGCAGAAAGGGAGAGCAAAGTGTGGCTACACTGTTTTGGGAGGGAACATTGGATTTTTGCAGTCTTCTACTTTGGAGGAGGTTGTAGCAAGGTCTCAGTCTCTTCTCCGAAGTGGCAAGTGATAGGATTAGAGGAAATGGCCTAAAACTGCACCAGGGGAGATTTAAATTGGATATTAGGAAAATTTTCTTCACCTAAAGGGTTGACAAGCATTGAAACAGGCTGCCCAGGAAAGTGGTTGAGTCACTGTCCCTGGAAGTATTTAAAAGACATGTAGATTCGACACTTAGGGACATTGTTTAGGGGTGGACTTGGCAGTGCTGGGTTAACCTTTGGAGTCTGTAATATCTGAGGTCTTTTTCAAAGTAAACTATTTTATTAGTCTATTGTTCTATGACTTGGTGATCTCCAGAGTGGTGTCTTCCAACTTCCTCTGTTCTGTGTACCTTTAAAAGAATATCTACAAGAAGCTAAAGCAATGTTGAGAGACTTTCACAAGGAATTGCTCAGATTGTGCCAGCTGTACTAGGAGGTCTCCTTGCTGCAGCAGTAACTCCCTGGAATCAACCCACCATCACGGAGCACTATCACATCAGTGAGGATCTGCATAGTCTCAGTGGCTGAGCCACAGTGGGTGCTGACCTAAGTCTGCTCAAGCACTCCTGCAAACCAGTTCCAGGGATTGCAGAATCCACTGGAAACTGGTGCACTTGCTTTATTTGCCTATCACAGTAATAAATCTGTGGTGAACCTACTGATGACCTGTGGTTCAATACGTTAAAATAATTACTATTTGATGAAAAAACTCCTGAAAAAGTGTTTTCAGCAAGAAGAAGATGTGTTTGGAAAGAAATACAAATCATACTGTTAGATCGAATCAATTTACTTTTCTGTAACTATTTGACAATAGTTTGAGTGGAGCTCTGATAGCTGTGGGGGTTTTTATCCAACACTGTTTTGATGATATCTAACCTGCAGACTAGGAGTGCTTACAGGTATTTGCCAATTAATTTTTTTCATGGTAATTTCTCAATGCTAGAAAGTTAACTTTGCTAGCTCTTCTCTACAGTGGAAAATTTTCTTGTGATACCTAAAGGTAGCAAGTTAATGACTACTGACACAATCTGAATCCTGAAACACAATCTCTGCAAAGATTCACATGGCTTCAGGCTTTTATTTTGCAATCTGAAGAAATGATTTCATGGTTCTCAATCTCAGCCCCTCCGGGCTATAGTGATATATCTGTGGGTTGCCCACAAGGCATAAGAATTCACCCAGAAGGATGAATTTAAATTAAACCATCAGTGATGGTCAGTGTCTCCCAGATGTTTGATCTTGCTGCTGGCCAGAGCTGCGTAGTCAGCAGTGCCTGGGTGAGAGTCCCCACCCTGACCACATGCTGCCTCTTGCCTTCCCACAGCATGACCTGTGTCTCCTACCCTTCCTGGGGCAGCAGATGTGGTGAGCCATCACTGCTTCTTGCCAGGAAAACAAAATGAAGTGCCTGCCTGGCTCGGACTGCCTAGAATGGGCACAATTCTTTCTGCTGAGGACCCTTAAGGAGAATTATTCTGGGTCTCTGTTACAAAAATAAAACCTCGACCCTGCTCCCCTCACCTCCACTGAGCAGTACTACTAACAAGAATTTTTTACTTGAAAGCCATGAGCTTGCCTTCCCTGACTGCCTGTCAGAATGCCCTGTCCCTGGCAAAACGTATTCACAGGCCAAAAATGTAACCTCAGGCCAAATGTATCCACTTTAAGAGTCATGTCTTTGCTCAGAAGAAGTAACCCACTTTTAAAGTGTTATTACCAGTAAACATCCAGTTGCATTGATGAGGTAGATCTACCTCAGGAATAAAGTACACTTTGGATTGGTTACTGCCTTCATTATATCCACCAGTCCATCTTTCCCAAAACTCCTTCTAACAGCTGGAACCACTTTGAGAAATTTAAAACCACCTTTTTCATGTACAAAAATTATTAAGTGGCCAAAAGATGTATCTGTCCTTTCTCCTTCAGAGATGAACTTGCGTTGCAGAGCTGGACAGGGAAAAGTCCTCTTTCCCCACTGATCAGGGCCACACATGCATAACCCTGTGCATGAGATGTCTCACATTTGACTGGGACAATGGAATGGCAGGGTGGGTAACAGGATGTAAGTGTCTTCCAAAATCAGTGAAACTTTGACTAGTCCATAAGTTTACACAAAAAGGCATCTACTTTCTCTTTCTTACCATAAACTGTTATGAATGCACAGCCCACTGACCACAGACATTCCAGGAACACTCAAGAAAATTTCATTAAGTTAGTTAAAATACAGATCAGGAAAAGACTTTTACTGCAGTCTTACGTTGCACATTGATTTTTATTATATTTTCCTGGTCATTTCAGTTTTCTTTAGGGATTTTATCTGTATCAAAGAGAAAACAGGTGAGATAATAGGAAAATGTCTTTCTAAATCAGCTGTAGAAATAATTACATACCATAGGCTTTTTCCCTCCCTCTGCCTGGAAATGGGGAATTTTTTCATTGGCTTCTATTGATGTCATATTGCTGTCACCATTCTGAGGCATACCAATAGTGTGATTAATGTCACATTTTTCTTTCCTGTGTAAAAGCCTAGGAATGGTAGAACCTTAATATAAATTGTATTGCATTAGAATAATTGCTAGGGAATGTAGGACAGTATCGACACAAACACTTCCTACCTCCTCAAGGAATGGAAAATCAGCAAGAGACAAACAGACACTGTAGTCCAAGTGATAACATTCCAAATTATGAGGTGATCCCAGAAAGAAGCATTTTTTCTCAGGAAAGCTCTACTTTAAGCTGTAAAGGCTAGGAATAGGTCAACAAAAATAAAATATATATTGGCAAATGGTCATGAAATGTGTACAAGCATGTACTGGTTTTGCTCTGCAAACTTTCCAAGTACCTGATGCTTTAAGTGATCATTCTTGGAATGTATTATTAAATTAGAAGTATGTATTTAGCAAACAGAATAAGTATTTGAGATTTTCAGTCAAGCGTAAGGAAATACCTAAGAGAGCATAGCCAAAAGGGAAGTACTTGCCCATTTTACAGTAATGGATGTGTGTGGGATTCAAAATATAGCACTGAGGTAACACAATACCGTGCAGTGTATAGCTAGCAAAACCACAGACATACACTGCTACTGACATGGCTGAGAATATATTTCGCAGAGCTCTAGAAGATTAAATAAATGAAATTTTGGATCTTAGGTCAATGGACCAGTTCATTTTCCATTCTGTGAATGTACAAAATAGAAAAGTATAATCTCTGTCTAAACAATAATTAATTTTACTGAGTTTTTTTCTCTTGTGGAATATTGCAATTGGAAAAAATATTTTTTACAATTTTATTTTCATGATTGAAAATGGATATCTTTCTGTGCAAAGGTCCTTTGCTCAAATAATGGATTACAAGGGGGAAAGTTCAGATTAATGGTATAAAGAATGAGCACAATAAAATACAACTCTCCCTAACTGAAGATTTACTCTTGTCTTGGGTGAATTTTGAGAAAGGTAATGAAAGAGTCAGGAACAGAAGGAAAGGTGGCTTCTGCACAATTTAATCTAGTCTTCCATTAAGTGCAGAAATAGGTTTCTTAAGTGCTTGGAATTGCAAGGTAATATTTCATTCAGATAAGGAAAAAAACCCTGATAAGGATCTGGATCTGGATACAGGATTGTGACTTTTACTAAGGGAGGGGCATGACAGCTGAAATTTTAGTGAAATAATTAGGAATTTCATGTTACAGAATTTAAGGCACATTCCATGAATTTGGAAGAATTTAATAAAACGTTTGTAAAAGCAAAGAAGGACATTTTTCACATCTTGAACTGAAAAGAAATCATTCTGGCATGAAACAAGCTTTGAGACTGATAATTTGGCAGAAGAACTTAATTTTTAAGGAACTTCAAAAAAACAGTGTTGGAGTAGTCCAGATGTAGGAATTTTTATCATAGAAACCATCAAGTCAAGAGAGCTTTTTCTTATCATATTGTGGGATGTCCTTGCAACTGCTGGGAGAGGTGGTGGATTTCCCACTTCTGAGAAATATAACACTGTTGATTTTAGCTATTCCATCTCACTACCTCCAACTCCTTTTTTTTTCCTAAAAGGTTCTCTATGATTCAGTCAGCTGAAAACCAGCAACAAGGAAAAGGGTTTCTTAAGATGGGGAAGCCTTTGTGGATGCACTCCAGCCACTATCCCTATTCAATGAATGTGCCTTTCCTCACCACAGGAGAGGAAGGCCAATTTTTATGGCCCTATTAAACACCTTCCTTCTGGCTAAGACCTCTCTTCAGTGGCATGAGAAGAGGAAAATTCCAAGAGAATCTCATTGGCAAGGGGTGGTGTCTGGTCCCCATCTCTTCCCTTGTGGAAAAAGCCATATGTAGGATGCCTTAATTTTGCCAGGAAGATAAAGGAAAACAGTTCAATTAGCAACAGGTTGCCTCAGTCATACATTCTTGCTCCCTCACCCTTTCTTTCCCAGCTACCTGGAAACAAGTATTCTGCTGTACTGTCTATTCTTTCCCATCCCAGTGAAATGAGGAAACTGCAATGCTAGAATTATTTTGAATTTAGGATTTATAAAGGCAAAACTGAAGACATAAGTTTTTTTTAACAGCTGACACCTGCAATATATTCCCTCTGTGTTACAGTAATTAAGTACCTTATCAGCCAGAGCAATAATGGATCCCAAAACCTCAGTACCTCTGGTCCTGTGAACTGATGACTCCTGAGCCACTGTCAAGTAAGAGATTTTGATCAGATTACCTGAAAGGATGCCAGGAAGCATGATAAATGAAGGTAATTAGTCACTGTCCTTACAGGTCTGCCTGGCCTGTAAAGACAAGACAGTCTGCTCTTCCTGCAGACAGGAAATCACAGGGTATCCAGTCCCATGGAAAGTGGACTCTGAATGCATCACCTCCAAAATTAACATCATCAGGACAACACTGAGAAAGAAAGAGAGAGAAATAAAGAGAACTTTTTAAATGCCTTGATTTTTCCCTTAGTTACAAAAGCAGCCACAAACACATTTTTAATACAGTCAATTTAGATATTTTTTCTACATAATACCAACCTATGACTGATTTTTCTGTACAGCATGAACAGAGGCAGCTGAATCTGGAACTAGACCTGACCCATTGGCTCAGACTGAGGATTACATCCAGCCTCCTTCAGAGCTCAGGACTGCTCAGAGTGAGCCATAGCTATATTACTACAAAGGGACTTACAAAGCCACTGCTGATCTAAGACACATATCCCTGCAGTAATAAGCTTAGACATTTCCCGTAGATCAGGTTACAAGTGAGAATTGTACATGCATTTCTATATATTTAGATTCCTACTAACTAGGAGGTGAGTGTAAGCAGTAACCACTCCGCAGGGCCAGCTGTCCCTTTATGGTTATCAAGCCATAAAGTTCTCACATGAGAAAAGGTGTCAGTATACCTAAAGACAGCAAATCATGCAGAGGTGTTGAAGAAGGTGAAGATTTACTGCAGACATGTGCAACTGGGCATTAACTTGGCTGGAAGTCATTGATGCTGTTGAAGGAGGAAGGATTTGCTTGTCTCACAGGCTGTGGTATTTTACACATTTTCTGATGCACTTTTTCATAGCAGAAAGCCATATGTAAATCTTCTTAAGAACATGGTAAAGATAATTGTTGTGTCATGGAGGTGCAGGAGAGTTGCCAAGAGGAGTTCTGGCTGCTGGCAAAACCATGCTAATGGGATGGTGGTGTGGGGGGGAAGAGGAGGTGAAGGTTTTGTCCAGGGACAGCCACAGTTACACAAAGAGCCTGCAGAGCAGAGCAGGTGCTGGTTTTCATTGCAGATGAACCGTGGTTGCAAAGTGGCAGCAATGCTCCTTCAGACCTCTGAAGGGTGCAGGTATAAGCACAACATTTCAAACCTTTGGCATCAGAAACCTCTCTGTATCCTAAGTGAGGAGCCTTGGACACCATTACAAGATCAAATAAAGAAATTGATGTGTGGATGGGTTGTGAGAGTCCAGATTTGAGATTTATAAATTATATATGTGGATATAGCAAAGAAGCAGGGCCAAATGTTGCTCTGGTAGTAGTAGTGTAAATCCTTATGGACTCCCTGCAAGTCAGTGCATCTTGTTCCAGATTTGTGCAGGCTTGTCCCACTACATTTGTTAATATACTTAATTAAATCTTATTTTAATTTGAGTAACATACTGTGTTGGAAAAATATAATCAAAGCTAGCCACAAAGTTATAGAAATGTAAATACTAGGCACAGAATAAGCACAAAATGGCATTTTATTTTGTGGGAAATGTGCTAAAAAGGCAAAGATTTTAGCCAATACATTTGCTCCACAGAATATGGCATTTTGCTGAAAAGAAAAATACTTGCTAGGAAATATTGTAAGTCATTTTACTTATTTCTGCAAGTATTATAGCATTTATCCCTATAGGTCTGGATTTCCTCTCACAATAGATGGTACAGAGTATATTTAATTAAAAAAATAAAAATCCACAGTCCCCACTGCATTTTTGTCTCAATATTTGTAGGTGAAAAATAACATCCCTAACACTTTTTTTTTTGCATTTCTCAAATGCCACCTATTTTATTAAACCCTCTATGTAAAACCACATCAGTGTTACTGAGGGAAAATTATAATGCCACCAATTTAGATATAGTCAAATCAAAACCATTTTCACAAATGACTGGCAGACTTTGCATTTGGTTTACATGGTTGGGCATGTTTGTTTCCATTACTCAGTTGCTTCTAGTGAGTACATTTGTTTAGACTATGAGGAACTAAAAATAATTTTAAATATTCTCTGGTTCAATAACTCAAAGGAGTTCTCAAGGAGAACTCAAACACTTATCAGAATACATTGATATATATAATAAGCATATGAGACTGGGGGTTTTTTTATGGAAAGGCTCCAACATATAGGAATTTCATATGTTTTCCCTAAACCAGACCCCCCAGGGCTTTTCAGCAAATACCTAATTGAAGGCAATTAGCTGGAAAAGGGAAATAGCTAGAAAATCTGGCAGCAACTCGGATCCACCGTTCCGGTTTCCAACTCAACGTGGACACAAGCACTCATGGGTTATTTCCTAGGTTATTCATAGGTTATTATAGGTTTATATTTATAAAATATACCCGAGACTACTAAGTTTCACAAGGATTTTCCAGCAGTTGTAAAGGTATCAGCTTTGTCCCGTTCTCTCTTCTTGCAGTGAATGTGGCTTCATGAGTCTGAAACTAATTTATTTGCCACAATAAAATTATCACACACAAAGTCTGTCAGACCCAAGTTTGGAAATCCTTACTCAGATCTAATTAGGCAAAAGCCTGGCTCTAATTAGAAAAAAAATATCATATATTCCCAATTCACCTACAGTACTTCACACAGAACACAATTATATTCTCCAGTGGAAACAAATTTTAGTCTTCCACGACAAATGAGAGAACCCACTGTGTGAAAGGTAATCTGTTGAAATGAAGCGCCCTTCAACTTATTTGAGTTCTAAACGAACACAAATATTCCTAATATTAGATTTTATGTAAGAAGTAAAACTTCTAAACTGTTTAACTAAGAGCATATGCCTGAGAATTCTTGTGGTTATACACCATATTTCTGATGCTTATCCTTTACTTCAGGCTTCCCATTAATTTCTTTGGAACATGGATTTCCCTCATAGTACTCTTTATGATACTAAACAATTTCACTAAGTTCACTTCCCAGTTTTTCATCTATGTCACTTTCATTCATAGCATATGTAATAAAAAACTCAAGTCTCAATTTTTGCTAATATTTATGTGTTATGCCCATAAAAAGTAATTGAACTGGTCATGTGAGTAAAAATTTGGCCTCCTGATTTGTATCAGATATGCAGAAGACAGTCTCAACATTTCATCACTCTTGTAATTTAATAAAAATTTCTATGTGTTGAAGAGAAAAGGCTGAATACAAGAGATTCCTCTGCCAGGCTGGTAATAGCTCAGAGCAAGTGTATGGATTTAGACTGAAGAAACACACAGGCACTTGTGCCATGCTTCAGTTCATCTGGCATGTGCAAGGAACCATAATTACGGACACAGGAATGTCTGACATGTACTTGCCCACATAACGCTGTTGCATCTCTGCCAGAACAGGCAGTAAATATATCACTGGAAAGTTACAGTAGAGATAATATGAAAACAATTATCATGGGTAATTTCAGGCACTTCTTCAGGGTAGTCATGTTTGCTGGGTCATACAAACTCATTTTCCCCAAATTCAAATGAATTTGAACACAATAGGTTTGAGAGTTGAGCTTAAACAACAATATTAACCTATTTTTCAGTTGTCAAGAAGTGATTAAAAGAAGAGAGGGATGAAGAAGAACAGATGGGATAGTAAAGATTGTTAATCTTAAAAATGCTATAAATTAGGCTGAAAGTCAGCTTCAGGTGACTGAAAACTGTTTTCAGCTATACCAGCAAACAAATGAGCTGGAGAGCCACTGTGTTGCTAAACAATCACTAGAGAAGTAGAGCTCACCAATTTGTGTGAGCTCACCTGTGTTTTCCTGAAGACTGAAAGAGTGCTATTCTATTGTAAAACCATTACATAGGCTTCCTTTTAGTTAGAAATCCATTTTCTCCAAAGGAGGTGAATTAATATGAGTAATGAACAGAACAAGATGGCAAATATGGGGGCGGTGGGAGGATGAAAAGTTTGTAAAATTTCTAGCATTTTTGAAGCTGTGAAATAACATATGAAAGTTATCAAATATAAAACTCCAAGACAATTGTCTTAGTATTCACCTTCACATGCACATAAATTGTTAATGAGAATATTCACCACAGCAAATCTAAATGGAAAAGCCACTGAATTGCAGCTGTCTCTCAAAATAGATGAACAGGTTCCTACACATAAGCAGAACTTTATATGTCACAGTAACTGTCTACAAAAGACATCCCCCTCCCCCCAAAAGAAATGGGAGAGAGAGAGAAGTCCTTCTCTTTTCCAGAGATAATTAGGTACTAAATTACAATTTACAGTATGCATAATACAGACCTGGTTTCTGTAGTATGTGAGATAGTAGGGAATGGTTGAAAAATATGCATGTCTGTGATTTGTCCAGATTTTGTGGGTAATAAACAGTCTCTGATAGGAAGCCATATAAGACTATTTATGTCTGCAGGCAAACTATTCTGTCAGTAGCCTAGCCCAGCTTTCAGCATGTGATTACAAGACCCAAAGAATTTTATGTAGAAGCCTAAATCTTCATATGTCTTTTACTGTGAGATGTGTGCCCTCATAGTGTGATGAGCACAGCTCTGAAATCCCCCTGTAGTCATTTCTTTTCCAACTTTATTAAACTGAGATCTAAGCTTTGTCACACTTGTCAGTTTGGCAGATGCTTCTTGGATCCTCTACATAGTTCCTGAACAGAGTGAGCAATATACATACAAATCATTTAAATACACAGGGGTTTGAGGCATTACAGATAAATTGCCAGAGATAAACAGGTCTGCAAATGAGTCAATTGCTTTTGTAGGGCTTTCTACCAAGTGGCCATTGCTGTGTGACAGGCGCTTGCCATGGCAGGGCAGGGTGCACCCAAGAATCTCCAGTTATGCAGAATCATTCATCTGGGGAGAGGGAAGGCATGGGGCTCTGCTGCCCCAAGCAGCTGCGGCAGAGCAGGGTGGGGGCAAAGGGGAGCTGCCTTCCTTGAAAAGGAGATTCAGGCCTCAGAGACCTGCTCAGCTGGTGCTACCAAAGAGCTGAAAATCAAATCCCGATATCAATCTGCTTTCCAATATTGTTAATATTGTGTTCAAAGCATATTGCTGAGCTGGTGGAAGAATACACACTGCTATTCAGACTTTCAACTATTTCAGGATCTGATGCTGGGCCCAGATTTTTCTGAAGCTCATATTCAGACACCCAAGTTTTTATAAAAGTTCAAAATCAGAGAATCATAGAATGGTTCGGATTGAAAGGGACCTTAAAGATCATTTAGTTTCAACCCCCCTGCCATGGGCAAAGACCACTTTCACTAGATCAGGTTGCTCAGAGCTGCTTCGAACATGGCCATAAACACTTCCAGGGGTGGGACATCCCCAACTTCTCCGGGCAATCTCTTCCAGTGCCTCACCACCCTCACAGTAAAGAATTTCTTCTGATTATCTGATCTAAACCCACACTCTTTTAGTTTGAATCCATTCCCCCTTGTCCTGTCACTACATGTTCTTGTAAAATGTCCCTCTCCATCTTTCTTGCTGTCTCTCTTCAGGTATGGAAAGGCCACAGTTAGGTCACCCCAAAGCCTTCTCTTTTTCAGGCTAAACAACCCTCTCTCTCATAGCCTTTCTTCATAGGAGAAGCGCTCTATCCCTCTGATTATCTTGGTGGCCCTCCTCTGGACTCCCTACAGCAGGTCCACGTCCTTCCTGGACTGAGGACCCCAGAGCTGGATGTAGTACTCCAGGTAGGATCTCACCAGAGCAGAGCAGAGGGCCAGAATCCCCTCCCTGGCCCTGCTGGCCACACTGCTTTGGATGCAGCCCAGGATACAGTTGGATTTCTGGTTTGCCAGGTCACATTGCCAGCTCATGTCCAGCATCTCATCCACCAGCACCCCCAAGTCCTTCTCAGCAGAGCTGCTTTCCATCTGTTCATACCCCATCCTGAGTTGATACCAGGAGTTGCCCTGAACCAGGTGCAGCACTTTGCATTTGGTCTTGTTAAACCTCATGAGATTCTCAAGGGCCCACTTCTCAAGCTTGTCCAAGTCCCTCTGGATGGCTTCAGGTGTGACAGTTGCACCACAGCTTGGTGTCATCTGCAAATTTGCTGAGGCTGAACTCAGTATCTTTGTCTGTGTCATTAATGAAGATATCACAGAATCATAGAATCACAGAATCACAGAATAAGCTGAACTGGGAGAAACCCAGAAAGATCATCAAGTCCAAATCCTGTCACTGCACATGACCGTCCACAAGAGTCACACCATGTGTCTGAGAGCATTGTCCAAACACTTCTTGAACTCTTGTCAGGCATGGTGCTGTGACCACTTCCCTGGGAGCCTGTTCAGTGCCCAACCACCCTCTGGGGGAAGAACCTTTTTATAATATCCAACATAAACCTCCCCTGACACAACTTCAGGCCTTGTCCTCAGGACCTGCCACTGGTCACCACAGAGAGGAGATCGTTAAATAGCGCTGTTCCCAGTTTGGACCCCTGAGGGATACCACTTGTCACTGAAGCCCATTTTACCTCTCAGCCATTGATTGCTACCTTCTGGATACAACTGGCCAAACACTTTCTTATCCACCTAACAATCCACTCATCAAATGCAGCTCTCTTCAATTTAGAAAGCAGGATGTTGTGGGTTTACAGAAATCCAATTAAATGTAATCTGTAACCCGTTGCTTGTCCACTGCTGTAGTCCCTCCACTGTACAAAGCCACTTGGTTGTTCAGGCAGGGCTTGCCCTTGGTAAAGCCTGGCTGGCTTTCTTAAATTACCTCCCTGTCCTACAGGTGTCTTAGCATAGTTTCTGGGAGGATTGGTTCTGTGATCTTCCCAGGCACAGAGATAAGGCTGACAGGTCAGTAGTTCCCAGGGTCCTCCTTTCTACCATTTTTCAAGAAGGGTATAATGCCCTTTTTTCAGTCACCTGGGACTTCACCTGACTGCCATGACGTTTCAAATATCATGGACAGTGGCTTGGCAACTACATCAGCCAAATCCCTAAGGACTATGAGATGCAGCTCACTATGTCATACACACTTAAGTACAATCAGGTTTCTCAGGTGGTCATGAACCTGATCTTCTCTTACAGTGGGAGGAACTTTGCTCCCCGAGTCCTCATCCTGGTGTCCATACACTCAAGGGGTGTGGGAAGAGAGGCTGACATTGAACACTGAGGCAAAAAGTTGTTGAGTACCCCAGTCTTCTCCTCTGTTAACTGTTGTTACCAGTTTTCCAGCATTGTTTTTCAGCAGGGAACACGTTCTTTGACCTTCCTTTTCTGGTTAACATACTTGTAGATGCCCTTCTTGTTATTTTTTACATCGCTTGCCAGGTTCAGTTCCAGCTTCACCTTGGCCTTCCTCACCCCATCCCTACATAATTGTATTTTATCCCTATACTCTTCCCAGGTTACCTGTCCTTGTTTCCATGCCTGTGCATTTGCTTCTTTCCCTTTAGTTTGACCAGCAGTTCCTTACCCAGCCATGCTGGTCTCTTGTTTTCCTTGACCAATTTCTTCCTCCTGGGAATTGTTAGCTCTTGTGCTCTGTGGAAGATTTCACTAAAGATCTGCCAGCTCTGTTTCACCCACTCATCCCAGAGGGCAGTCTTTCAGGGGATCCTATTGACCATCTCCTTCAAGAGATGGAAGTTTGTTTTCCTGAAGCCCTGCCATACCATGTTTGCAGTCAGAACTGAGTTTGCAGCAGAGATACAATCCTGATCACACAACACACTGTCCTCCACGAGCGTCCAGAATGGAAACAGCTTTATTGAGAACTGTCCCCTAGGGAATAGCAGGATGGGAGAGGAAGGAAAACATACTGAAATCAAGAACTGGTCATGAATAAATACATGTGCATGGGCTGGCAAGTGCTGGATCCAGGAGCATAAAGTTTTAAATAAGCATCAGGCTCTCTGCACTTTCACCATACACACAGTATGTGCACATGCGCAGTAGGTTCAATGTGACACAGAAGTACTGGATTTACTGTGCATTCTGTAAAGTTTATCAACATCCATGGAGCGAAAGTGTTTGGCATTTGGGAGGCAGAACTTGGAGAAACAAGAACTGAGACTGGGAAGGCAAGAAGTCTGAAAGAAAAGCAAGGGTAAAACTGGGGACACACAACCCTCATGTGTCAAACCTTTCCATGGCCCAAACAGCAAAAAGTTCCCACTGAAAATCCAGATGGTAAGTACTCTGGTTGCTCCTAACTACTAACTGTGTCATTCTAAGAAACAAGATTGCTAGAAGCTTTTAGAAGGAAACACAACACCTTAATAGCACCTGCCGTACTGAAGGATATATCACTACCTCAATGATTAAACCCTCCCAGGGTTGACAGTGGCAGTTGACAACTCTGTTGAAACTAACCCCAATTGTCTTTATGGCATAGACATGTCTGTTCACACTGGAAATGGCTTTTCCGTTTCCTTCTCTACTTGGCAAAAAACATTTTTCTAACATACTTTTCAAGTTTGGGATAATTAGAACATTGATCCTGAAATCTGAGCCATCATGGGATGGATACAGAGCTGTAGTTTGTGCAGAGTCTTGCGGTTTCAGGCTCCATAATCCCATATCTGATTGTGGATTTGGGACATTTTATTCCGTGTTCACACAGGAATATTCTGCTGGGGACAGTCATAGTAAGTGCTAGCAAATATTCATAGGTTTAATAAGGACAGGAAGACTCCCATTTTTATCAGCTGCAGCCCAGATTGTAACACTCTGCCTGATGTACAGCATTCCAGAAAAAAATGGAAGTCTGGCTTCCAGGAGATTTATTGTTCCCTCTGTAGCTGCCTTTTGAACTGGGAATTACTTGTAGTCTCCTCTGATAAACTGTAATTCAAGAAAGAAAGAAAATCCAGTAGAGCACACAGAAATCATCTAGCTTAGAAGTGGTTTCTTTCTTCACAAAGTCTATTTATTTTCCTTTACAAATTCATGTAGCTGTGCTAAATGAATATGTAATCTGTCAAAAATAATGCACCACATGTTTACTTACGGTTTAATTTTTTCAGAGCATGATCTTTCTGTGAGTTGTTTTATTATTTATAAGCAAATTATCAGTCCAAGAGGAATTGTTTCAATTCACAAATCATAAATACTGTGTGATTTTTGGCTCACTTTGTTTTAAAACCTGACATCTTTGTCAAAATAGTTTAAAACAATCCAGTACATCAAGGGTTAGCTGATTTCTACATCTCACATGACTAATCTGGATCAAGTAAAGAGGAAAATGGGTGCAAAACGTTCTGTGTAGGTGTGAGCTGAAAAGGACAAGCAAGTCTGAGCACATCTATTTTGTGTTTGGTTCTCCAAAGAGATAAAGCAAGGTCAGAGGTGAAGGTCAAGGTCATGAAACATCCTGAGCAGTTTGTCCTTTCAGGTGGTGAATTTGATGCAGAGGTACAGTCCTGATCACACAAATCCAATCCATTGTTAAGAATACAGAACAAAATGTGACCATAAAAATTTAGTGAAATTGTAACTTTTATTTGAAAACCGAATTTCCTATATGGCAGACATTTTTTAAAAAAGGGTGTTCCTTTTCATACAGGAAAATGTTGTTATTGGAACAGCTTCAGTCAATTAGCAAGGGCATAATAAGAGTGATTCTGGGCTTGCAATACCTCATCAGTTGAATTGCTTCAAAACTAGAAGCTGAGCCAGCTTGTCACAAGACACCACATCTCTGCATCCTACTACTCAGATTCCAAACAGGCTGTAAAATATTTCGGTTTTGGTGAGGCTCCAGCTAGTGTTTCCAATATAAAGCTTGTTATCCATGCAGTTTTGATGCACCTGCATTTCCCTGAATTTATTCACTAAGTAGTTGGGGACGTAGCACCAAGTCCTGAAACATGGACCACTCCCCAAATCCAGCTCTGTGGGCCTGTCTGGTATCTGGTGAGCAGCAGAACATGTGGCTACAATGGATAGTGTTTGCTGGCAGTGCTAGTGTCCCCTTGAGAAAAGCCAGAGCTGTTTTGACTGCCCAGCACCAGTCACCACTGCAAAGGCTCTCCTCAAAAAGATGGAGCTGCCCTGAAGCAAGCAGTTTGCCACACCAGGGATTGTCATTAACCCTCTGGTGCCAGAAGTCACAGCTGAAGTTTAATGAACTTGCCCAAGGCCTAATCCCTTCTTTACATCCTACACCGTGCTGCATACCTGCAGAATGCCCTGATTCCCACAAGTGCAGCTGTCAGAGTAGATCCAGTTTTTAGGATGAGGGCCGAGTGAGGCTTGGGATATGGCTACACAGCAAAACAGATTCCTGTAGCTTTCCCACTTCCTCAACTCTGTGACTGCCTTTTTACCTTTGCAAATCCTCACTGAAAATGTCCCCCCTGATGGTTCAAATGCTCTTCTTCCAGCAAGCGCATCCTCTGCAGCAATGAGATTTGCTTGTTGCTGATTCAGTTCTTTCTCAGTTTAATTCTAGATTTATGTGCCTTTTTCTGTGCCCTGGCCAGAATTGTGATGCAAAGAAGATGTAGTGAATGTATTCAAGACTTTTCCATTATCCTTGTCACCAAATTTCCTTCAAAACTCAACTCATATTCCTTTTGTTCATAAACCCAGTTGAGAATAGAAGATCAAAAAAGGTGAAAAATGAAGCAAACAACTGGCCCACAAAAATGCAACAGCCTAAATGAACTTTCCACCTTTCCACAGTAAAGCATTCATAAGCATGGTAGTTAGATACTCCCATTATTAATGATTCACTAGCAGTGTATTCATTAGTAATAAGCACTAGTGTCATGTCAATAGCGCACCTAAATTGAGCTAATTACATTACCTGATGCCTCATATTTTATGTGTATAATTTATTCCCCATGGGATAAACCCTTGGCTTTTCTCCAAAGATGGGCAAACAGGCCTGGTAGTTTGTTCTCCACTGGAACAAGAACAAAGTAAAACCCTTTATATCCCATCCCTCTCAACACCCTCAGATCTGTCCAGTGGTCCAAATTTTGCAGGAACTGTGACATTTGCCACTTTTTCTCATGTAGAGGGTTGTGAGTGGTCTTTCTGCCTCATGTTTGCTCTGCTTTTGCTCTGTGCCCTCACTCCTTAGCCCAAACCAGTGAGGCAGCTGCAAGTCAGTGGGAGAGTAGCCACCTCAGATACATCATTTGCCACAAATACCTCTGGGAAGGAGCTAGTATTGTCCTTGATCAGTATCTCTGCATTGCTTTAATATTACCCTAACTGTCTGCAAGTTGCCATGCTCTTCGGAAGGTTTCCAGACACTGAAAAACACACAAGATTTTCTGTGGTGTCATCCTGCCTTGGGTTAATCACAAGCCATTTTCTCTCCCAAGTAAATTGAAACAGGCACCTCTCCCAGAAGCAAAGTTCTTCTCTAGGGAGTATGAAGACAATGTTCACAGTAGGGAAAATCTTCAGAACATTTTCAAAAGATTTTTTTATTAAAAATAGGGACATATGCCTTTGTAAACATTTTGGCTTAATTTCTTCACTCTTTGACCAGATATGATTGCTTATGTCTTCATATCCCCACCTGCTGAGTGCCCACCTTTAGGAGTCTAAAGACCAAGATAGGAGAGATAGGCAATAGAGAGAGTCATACTGTCAAAGTTCAGGAACCTAACTTTAGTGAATAATTTATCTCAGGCAATTACCCTGGACTTTTTCTGTAGTCAGTGGAAAAAGATACTTCCAGGCATATATTCAAATCACTTAAATTAGGTTCCAAAGGTGGCACACCAGATGCAACCTTCTTATTTGCATTTGGGGTGGTAATTTGCTTTCAAAGGAAAATTTAGAGAGCTTGTATATACAATCTTTTGCACAGTTTAGCATCTCTCTTTCTGCAATGCCTCGATAGATGTAAGTCTAAACACAGTGCCTTTTGACTAATCTATTAAAAATTGTGTATTGAAAATGAAATTATGGACTTATATTTCTGAAAATATATTACATCACATTCCTCAAACAGAAAGGAATACTCCAAAGAGGGTAATATGACTGAGAGGATTTCAGGACAAGCCATGTAGCTGGGACACTACTTGGAGTCTGTAGCATCTTCTCCAAGGACAGATTTTAAAAAGAGTTCCTGTGATACATTATGTTCACCTAGACAGAGGACTACAGTTGCCTGAAGGCTCCATTCTCCCCAGCTATTTCTGCAGATCTCCTCTTATCTACATGGCAAAGGCATCTATGATGTTAATTAGCTGCTCTGATTTATCATACACATATAGAACTTTTGCTGGTGAAATTCTCCTGGGGCTGTGAGTGGGACCTTACGCTCTTCTGAATTAGCAGAAACTGTGTGATAGACAAACTGCACATCAAGGGATGAGTCTTAGACACCTGGAAATTCAGATGTGCTGAGGGAATGAACCCTGGGGACTCTGACATTTACTACAGACACCTCAATATCTAACAAGGGCTCAAGAAACACTTTCCTTAGTAGCATGTTTCATGGTACAAACCTCAATTTCAGTAGTAGAAAGAACACCAAAGGGCAAACTTCTGTCAGCTGCCTGCTGCATGTTGCTCTGAACCCCAAAACCCAAAGAGGGTTCTGTGTTTTCTGCAGTGGGGCTGGGATTTTTCTGTTAGTGTCCTCTCCTTCTTCTTCTCAAAGTGCTGGAAACAAAGGAATAAATGCTTAAAGTAAGTGACTCGAAACACAGGAAAGGTTCAATCAGCAGGGACTGGAGGGAAAAATCTGAAGGAAACCTTGACATAAAACAAATCCAATACCTATTCCTACCGGAGTCTCATATTACAGTTGTACTGACTGACATATTATAGCTGGCAAGGACTAATGCTACTGTAAAAAAATCCATGATGTCATTTTGACTGTTCAAATACTCATGAAAATAATTTTTGAAAAACTTCCTGTTCAACTTTGACTACAAACACAACTAGCTAGAAGTGAAGAAATTGCTGTTTAACTTTTGCTGACACAATAGAAAAATGCCATAAACTGGGGAATAAAAGCATGTTGTTCCAGACAAATATTTTTCAATATAATTTTATTGTCCCTTTTGCTGTCAACATTTGAGACCTCATAATAAAAAACATGTTATTTGATTTATCCATTCTACTTGAGACTATGAATCTTGAGTTCATGTAGCACGGTCAGAGAAGTTTAGGAATGCAGTGGTCTCAAATGAATGTCAGTTAGCTAAGAGGTGCTCAAGGAGGGTCTATTAATAATGAAAGCTCCAGGCAAATGTATAATGCAAGCCCTTCAGATCACAACACAGAGCTCACATTCTCTTGAGAGTCATCTGAGGACAAGATGCTTTGTTATAATGAAGAGAATAAAATGTACAGTGACAGGAACAAAAATATATATTGTGCCTTTATATATGTGCTTTTATATCACAGGATAGCTATTGCTACGTGAATATTAGCAAGAGACCCACAACAAAGACATAATGAAGACTTTGAAAGACCATTTTCTAATATGCATTTTTTAATATTTAAAAATAGTAAAATAAGAAAAAAGTCCAAATAGACACTATTGTATATATAGTCATAATCTACATACAGTAAACACAGTTTCATAATAGTCTAATCCTACCTCTGAGTTAGGCACAAAACTGACTTCCAAGAGAGGCATAACTGTAAGAGCTTAATTACCAGTATATAATATACTCAAATAATTTTTTTTTAAGTTAGAAATTTTAAAAAATTAGAAAATATTTATTGTGATTTTACTAGTTAGGAAAATAAAAAAGGCATTTTCTGTATTTTATGAATGGAGTGCATGAGAGTCACACAAATTAATGGGTTGGTGGGACTGAAGGAGAGGTTTTGCTGATTCCTAAGTCAACACTCATACTGCTGTTAGAATGTAAAGAGGTGCAGATTGGCAGAAGTTATATTAATTTTTTCATTTGTTTAAGGACATGTAGCTCCACACTGTTCTCAAGAGCTGTATAGGTGACCCCTCTGTTCCAAGGTCATGGATGGGTCCTCTAACAGCTTGGTGAGAGTGAGCCAGCTCTCACTGCAGGTACACAACAAATTCAACCAGGGCTCTACAGAGGCAGCTGCCAAGGCCCAAGCACGTGGTTGACTGTCTGGTCCCAGCTCCCCTCCCCAGGAGCTGCTTTTGGTCTACATACAGGGTTGATGGCACAGGTGGACAGTGTGGTCAGCATCCACACCTTGTCTGCCCTTCCAGGACACCTGAACTCAGGGACAATCAGCACTGATGGAAGCAGGCTGGGGCTGCCACTTGGGGTGGATTTACAGAGGGATTTACATAGTGTGATTAACAGGGCTGAGACCTCAGCAGACATGTCAGCTCACAGATTTTACACATCCAGCTCACACATCTGGCTCTTATTTCTACCAATGACATCTGGTGTGTGGGCTTCAGGAGCCAAAGGCTGGTTGTGCTCAGCTGTAGCCCAGAACCATGCAAGTCTTCTTGGCTGTGGCCCAGTACCTGAGCTGACAGGGGGCAGTGTGCCTGGGTGACCCAACATGGCAGGGATAACTACAGCTTTGTCCTGTGAGAAAACTGCAGCCATCCTGCTTTACCGAGCAGCAGTCCCAATTCTGCCCTCATCCATTATCTCCTCAGGTCACTTCAGGCTCTGGGTCATGTCAGGATTACATCAGCTTTGCCCATGACAAACTGAGCCAACATGAATCTTGTTCTGGGGTGCCACTGACAGTTCACAGTTGCATGTGAACCCTTATAATTCCATTTTCCAAAGACAACAAACAATAAAACATTTCTTATTTAAAGTACTAAGTAATAAATATTTGTTATTATTTCCTACTACTCTTTTTAATACCAACCCACAAGAAGAAAGAGTGCAGGTTGCTAAGGACGCTGTTCATCATAAGCCATTTGGAACTACTTAAGTATCACTGCAATTCTTGTCCCTGGCTTCTGAACCCATATGGTATTTTCTCAGGCAGCTGTTCAAATTTTTTGTTTGTTTGTTCAGTTTCACCAGTTTTCTATCTTACCAGATTAGTATCGCTAAGACAAAGAAAGTCACAGGTATATCTTTTAATATCATTCACAATCCTAAGAGCTTTTAGCCCTAGAAAGGAAAGGACACTGGGAGGTGGTAGTTGCCAAAGCACATGAAAGGTCACCTCCTCTAGTCCTGTGTGGTTTGTCTGCTGGCTGGTCTTTAAAGAAAGGCTCCTATCCTGGTTTTGGGAAATGGAAAGAGTTTTCCTCCTGGGATCTAGTAAGAGGCTCACGATACATTTATGTCATAGAGATCAGAACATTAAAGAAAGTAAAGAACAAATGCCTTAGCCAGAATCAAATGTTTGGGGAATATCCAGACTGGTAAGATATCCAAGAATGACTGCTTAGAAAGCTATATTTTACTCTTTACCAGCTTGTGAAGGAAGGCCAAGCATTTGTCACCTAGCTTTGTATGACATTTTGAGATTTTTATGCTGCTATTAGAACTGGTCCTAACATGAACTTATGAGATGGAACTTCAGCTATATATGCCAGTTGGGGAATGTATTTGTCAGCTTACATCTGCTGTTACAGAAACATGGTTTATAAAATCAAATATATGATATAACCATAATCTTCAAGAGCCCACATACATGCAAAAAATCTAATATAGACAAGGGGGCATGTAAATAAGCAGAATGATGAGGTTTTCACAGCACGTGGTAATATATTTACTTCAGTAAGAGCACAGAGGGACCACGTCAGTCAGACCCCTACACCTATTAACTCCTCACCATCAGGTAGGTTACAGATGTCAAAATACTGATAGTACTGATAAACAACTAATTTGGCTAGTAGCATTTCATGTTGCAATGTTCTGAGGACACAGATTAAATTGGCACCTCATAGCATCTGGGGATTTAATTTACTCTTTCTCTACTTCATTTCAAAATTCTTGAGTAACCTACTAATCCCTTGTGTACACTTTGCATCTGATGGCATGCACACAAGAGAAAAGTATTGAAGGTTTAATCATTTGCCAGTTGGGCTGTGGAGAGACAGTTGTTTGTTTCAAATGCACCATGGTTTTTGGAAGTGTTTAACATTCCTACTTGCAGCTGTTAAAAGTTTTAAATGTTGTGCTTCAATTATGAGTGCTGTAGGGAACCCCAGAAGCAGTTCCATGATGCAAACATTTAGGTGTCTGTGTTGCAAATCCATTTCCGAAGTCCCAAGAAGATACAAGCCTTCTTCCTCTACTCTACTTTTCACAGATGCTGAGCCCAGAAGGGACCTGCACCAATTCCCGATATGTGCTTTGCTTTGAATGCAGCCATCACTGGGGCCCAGATTAAGAAACATGCCGCAGAGTGCCTAATCCTCGTAGACTAGATCAGCATTTAAAGCATCCTAAAACACAGGATTATAAAGACAACTGACTTTTTCCCCTTGAGGCAGAGATAAGACAATTCAGAACACATTAAAGTACCTTGACAGGATGTTTACAAAGCAAAATGCATTGTGGGGAGACAATCTTTCACATACCACTACAGACATGTCATTTAAATTGTATAAGGAAGTTCTTCATCACTTTTAAAGGGAGAAAATGCAATTTGCCTACCTTTTTCTCCACTCATCTCTTGACCTCCTGTTCAGAGAGAGATTGGATCTAGGAACCAAAAATTCCTGTTTACAAATAGCACTATAAAATCCACACAGCCAGTAATACTAGATGCCTTTTGTTGTCCATATTCCTCTAGCAGGTCTAAAAAAATAAAGTCATTAATGACTAAGTAATTAGCATTAAGTTAAGGAAAATTCCAAATGTAAAAGCTTCTCTAAAGATGTTTACTGAAGCTCCCATGATGCAATTGCCTTTGGCTATATTACAGCCATAGCTTGTTTTGAGGAGCTTGAATGTCTGCAGTCTGAAAAAAGGGCTGACAGGAAAACTCAAGTGTAACAAATGTTGTATAAAAAGGGTTAAATCTGTAATGGCCATTGTTTTGTTTCCTCTGTGACTTGAAATGAGAAATGAGAAGGAGGTTTAGTTTGGGTTTTAATGAGAGATTTTTCACTTAAAAACCTAATTAGGATATTGAAAAGTCTAACAAAAGATGAAGATTCAAACAGCATGGAGTTGAAGAGCAGTGTGTGGAGAGCACTTTGGGGCATGGCTAATGAATAGCAGTCCAAAGAAAAAGGATGGATTAGAAAGACCAATAGTTCTCTTCATACTAATTTCCCAAATTTCACTGTTATCTTTGGAATGGGGATTATTATTAACTAGGCTCTTGCAGCTCCTTTTGAACACTTATTATCTTGGCTAAGAAGTACCATAATTAAACACAATATGAAAAACATGGCGTTATTGAGATTACTTTTCAATCTGTGGCTGCATGTGTGTACCTATGCTGAAGTCCTTAAGAAATGTTAAAAATGCTAAGCAATTGAACATTTATTTTAACCTTTCTCCTAAATCATTAGAACTCCATTTTTTTTCTGCCTAAATTCCTCTCATCCTGGAGACAAGGAGAGAGAAAGACAAGTGTGGATCAAATACACTCAAACTAATGTTGTAAGGGTCCGTGCAGGACCTGGAGATTTAGGAGTAAGATTCACTCTGCAGCAGAACAGTGTCACCAGTCAGTAGTCTCCAGCTGTATTAATCTGCTAGTTACTCATGGAGTCAACCTGGACAGTGCCTCTGGATTCTGATAAGTGCCCATGGTCTTCACTTCTCTTTCCTCCATTCCCAAAAAAACCCCCAAAGCAACACTAAAGTAAAGAGAGAGCTAAATCTGTGTGAAAAAGAGACCAACTCCCAAACACGGTTGAAGTCTGGTCACCTTTCTCTGCACCCTGATTTGGACCAGCTTTCTCATGCATTTACACCCATGTCATGACCAGGCTTGGGTGGGTCCAGCAACCTAGGAGACCATGGCAGACTTGCTCTGGAGTATTTCTATGCTGAAGGCAATCTGATTCAGGCTGTCATGGAGGTTTCTTCAAACAGTATCTGATTCTTAACAGAAGATACAACCTCCTTTTAACCTCAGATATCACCTCTGGAATTCCTAAAAAAACATGAAATTTTTCAAGAATTCTTTATTACATTGACTTAAAGGAAAGAAAGTTCAGACAAGAATACAGATCACTGAAAATGGACAGTTTCTCTTCTTTGCTCCTGTAACCCTCTCAAGAGGCGGAACAAAAGCTTTCACAGGACTGGAATGCAGCACTTTAAAACTTTACTGCTGTGAAGCATTTATTTCTAGACAAGATTACTAGTTCACTTACAGAAGATTTTAACACCAAAAACATTTAATCTTTGCAATTAGAAACATTTTATAAGTGAATGTCTAAATGGAACAATTAACACTTCCACTGCAGATACTCAAAACTATTGGATAACCACTTTTATTTAGATGCTAAAATACAGATTTGGAGTATCTGTATTTCAGACTATAATTCCCATCTCAGTTTTATTTAGAATAGAAAAAAAAAAAAAGCCTAAGACCTGATCCAAAGTTGATCTATTTGGAATTTTCTTGCACCTAGTGTTATTAAGCAAAGGATGATAACTGGAAAGGGAAACCAAAGCGGAGATTGAGAAAAGGACTCAGAGAGAAGTGTGAGAAATTAAGTATGAAGAAGGGATTGAAAGGGTGAAGAAAAAAGAAACAAGATTAAATGGGATAAGGTCTGGGAGAAAAATCCTTTCTGGCCAGACCTATGGAAACTGATGGCCTAGTGATTATAATTTTGTTTGTAGATTTTCTCTGAACCACTGCCAACATCAGATAATTTAGCCATGGTTGGAGTTTAGGAATGAGTTACCTTTTTCTTCTGTGTAAGGAAAATCACTTTGCAAGACATTTTGTAGGGCATTTCATTGATTCAAACTGTAGCTGAAGTTGGCACCTGTTAATAGCAGAAATTAATTTTTGGGCTCTGGCCACAACACAGAAATCAAAAGAATTAACAAAAATATATACACTTTCAGAAAGTCTGATTTTCAACACTCACACATGCAAATATTAAGATATCACTCATGTAATCACGATTCAGAAAAAAAAAGGGGGATACGTGTAAAAGTGTTAATGTGGTTTTTGGTGCACACCATATAAGAGTGAAACAAGGAAATTAAAAGCTGCATTATGCAAAATTAATATGAGTGCAGGATTATTTTGACAGTCCCTTTGGAAAGAAATGGTGAGCTTCTGTAAACTGAAGAGTAAAACATGAGTAGTTTAAGTAGGTGTTTAGTGTAGGGGGTTTTAGGCTTGTTGTGTTAGCAGTCATTGCCTTCCATCACAACTGGAAAATCTGACTCTGAGAGTGGGAAAAGCATCATGCCTCAGGGTATGGATGAGAGACAGTTGGGTTTCTTCACTTCAGATTGTTTATGGAAACTTTCTGATGGAGTGCAGGTGAAAGGAATCACAAGCTCAGCTGTAGTCACAGGGCTGGAAAAGCTCTCTTGGGTCATGTGAAGTTTGGGATAGTGGTCTTGGAGAACACAGATAGAAGCACACTCAGTGAGATGAGGACTAAAGCCATGCATTCTTCAGCCTGGTTGTCTGAGGATATTATTTTTCTGCAACTGTAGGGGAGCTGCTGTCCAGCACAGTGAGAGCCATCTTTTTCTTTAGACATCAAGCCCCAGAGGCCTTTATCTCATTTTCAGCTCTGTAAATTATTTCCTTCTAAAATTATAGTGAACTTTAAATGGCAGGTAACTTTTTTTTCAATGCTGATGTAATTTGTTCCATCCTGTAGTACTTCTCCCTGTGCCCTGTCTCTGATGTCCAGATTTCAGAACCGGGAAGCTGAGGTAGTCAGTACAAGCAAAAAAAATGGGAAACTGTCATTCTTCTAAGCACATCACTAAAACCATCTTGGAAAACAGCCCAGGCTCTTCCAACTCTGCCTCTCCAGTCATTAGAAATGGAGGTCAACAAATTAAAAAAAAAAAAAAGTACATAAAAGGTCGGTGCTTCTGGGATCTGCATGATCACCATCTCCACCAGCACTCTGTGCCCTCTTCACTCACACTTCACTCCAGCTGGAGGTCTGTTTGAGACCATCACCTGCTTTGGCCCTTGCTTCCATCTCCCTCTGAAGGCAATAATACAGCAGCCTGGCACAAAGTGCTTTTCTAGGCGCAGCAGTTTCACAGATGTATACACTACCTCAGTTTTCTAAAAATAACAAAGGACAGGAAGTGCTGAGCTTGACTTCTTCCCCCCTGTATCACACAGCATTCAGTGGCATAAGTGAAAATGAGAGTCATAAAGCAATATCTTTGATACAGACACTCAGGGAAGTGGGTTAGTAATATATACCATATTTTTTTATTTGGTAAGAAGTCCAGATTTCTTAATGTCCTGCTACATATCTGAAGCATTATGTGCACATGCCTGACCAATTAGTTTAAGTCTACACATCATCCCTGTAGACTTACTGTTTCATCACTTACTTAAATTCAGTGAATTATTTCCCAGCCAGATTTTATTTTCTGATGTACTCAACCACTCGTGAGGGGCAGAGAAAAGGAATGTGTTTCTTTTTCTACTGTAGCAAAAAAAATTGTTTCATAACTATAAAACCAAAATACCTCTGTTCTTGGTGCTGTTGTCATTAAATATATTCCTTGAAGTTTGTTTAACTAAAACAAAAGTTGAGATCTTAGCGTGATTCCTGTCTTCTAAATACATGATCTAGAAAACTGAGAAAAGTGAAGTTCTATTATAACCAACTGAGTAAATATCCTCAGGCTTGCTAAAAGTAATCCAACAGGGATGCTAGCTTATCTGTGCAGAATGACTTTTTGTAATTCTGTGGACATTTGTGGACAATATCAGTGTACCTGGACTCAGTAACAGGCAGCTGGGCTAACAAATGGCCATAGAGGAAAATCCTGGTTTGCAATACAGATGCTTTGCACTGCTTCAGCACACACAAGGTTAGCACTGCCAACTGTCTCAGAGGTTTTAACTATTGTACACCCAGATAAGAACTTTTCCAGTGTTTCTGAACAAGTATAAGTGGTAAAGCATGGCTTGAAAGCAGTCATGACGCCTAGCTTCTGTAATACTTTTTTCAAAACTTTTACCGCTTGGCTATTGTTTCCAGCAAAAGAAGGCTAAAACAATGCAGTCCAGTCTTTCCCAAACATTCAGTACATAGAAGTAAGGAGGCAAAACACCCCAAAGAAAGTCATGAAGTAGTGCAAAGGTTTGAGAACAGGTTTGAACACTGTTGACTGTTAATCTACTGTGAACAAAGATTACAGATTTGGGGAGGATCAGCAATGCTGACAAGAATTCTTTTAAATGGTATACACAAGCAAATGCAAGAGCATAGAATATATGCAGAAGAGCTGAATCAAGAGGTAACTTGTTATAGCTGTATTTTGATAACAGCTGCAAAAATTGCATCAGTAGATGATACAAATAATAAAGATGCAAAAAATAAGAGGTTTTGTCCTCTATGTTTATAACACTGATCAGCCTTTTATGCCTTCATTTTACAACTATTATGTTTCCAGTTTACCTTCTTGGCAATCAAAACTGAAAAGACACTTTATAACATCTGTATGCAATTTTTATAGACACTAGTGATTCATAAACTTTGATTTCAAAGACATTTCCTACAACTCTTCTTGCTCCGCAGGACCACATGAGTTTCCCCACAAAAATGCTTGATTTGTTTCCAGAGTTTATCTCAGAATTTCTGTTGTCTTGGGGATGAAGTGGTTTTGTTATAGCTCAATCATTGGGAACTATTAACTCAGCAAGTTCAAACAAATTCCTGAGCCAGGAAAGGGTCCTTTAAACTTTTTTGCTCAGAGCTTCTTTTGTTGCTTTTGCTAAATATTTCTGTATTGAAAAATATACACCAAAAACCAAGAGCAAATCTAATAATAATTATAATAATATAGTTTGAAGTTTATCCAGATTGTTTCCATGATTGAAACAGACAAATAAAATAAATATTAAGATAAGATGGGAACAAGTGAGGAAAGAAAGTTGTAGTCAGTTGGGATAGATTGGAACAAATGAATTTCTAACAAAAACTGGAATAGGTAAATATGCAAATAATAAGATATTAGTCTTGACAATGCTATTACAAAACCATGCATTAAAATCCAGTTGGAGTTGAGGCCACACACTGTTAATTTAAAGCTTAAATGCGTTATGAAACTCTCTTAAATATCTCACATGGAATTTTGTAACCTCTGCTGATAAAACCATTATGGGAACCCCAAAACCATGCGGCTTGTTTGGAACAACTGCTTTGCTGAAGTGGAATTACAGACAAGAGCACTTCTGATCCATGCTAAATGCAGTGATCCTTGCTACCACATCATAGTGATGGTGTGGAAGTGACAAATGTGGAGGGAATTTCTAGCAAGTAGCATTCTTACAGGCTTGTAGTGGGATCTAGCTTGTGCTCAGCACATAAATACTTCTTTTTAAAAAGCAGCACATAAAGAATGAGTCCAAGATGTGTAATTCCTGCAAGTGTTTGCTTCAGGAAAACATTACAGGATAAGTAGAGGTTGTGGATTCTGAGTTTTTATTGGAGTAGTTTCAGGCATTGTTGTACATTTAAATTGAGTGCAATAAAAATATTTGGAAGTATAAGGAAAAGGGAACTTCTCTAAAGTCAACAGAGAGGTGGGTTTTATTTGGTGGGGTAAGGCAAGATCAGGTACAATCATATAGATATTTTTGTGATTACTGTTTTGAAGATTTTGTGGTATTAAAAAAGCATAACTATGCTTTCAACCAGTTGTGGGGTCTCACAATTCCCAGTTATTCAAAGAAAAACACAAAGAACAAGGTCAAAACTGTTTGAAGAAATCAGTGTATCCTACCTAGGTGAGTTAGGCTGAGAGCTAGGAAATGCATCTACATCTTTTCAAACCTGATCTTAAAGGTGCCTTTCAGCAGG
>NW_008237435.1:2272388-2282552 GCF_000691975.1 Corvus brachyrhynchos
AGCAGGAAGTGGATCCATAAGATGTGGACAGGAGAGAGTTCTGGGTTTAGCTTGTGTCATTTTTCTAGGACCTTTCTAACATTACTGATGAAGGTATTTCCTGACATGCCTCCTGCTTGCTTATGAGGCTGGCTGGTAATTTGGTGCACACTGACCATTTCCAGCATGATCTGATGAACTCACAGCCAGTAGTGATGAGTTGAAAACTGGACCAAAAGAAATGGGAGCCCTTTCAGAAAGAGGTCATTTACTTCAGCTGCATGCTCCACAGAGGGAATTTCCACCAACAAGAGAAAACATCACTGGTATGGATCTGGTTGACTTCCCAGTCATACTCAGACTTAATGTGTTACAGGGCTACACTAGCAGTACAGAAGGTCTATTTGCATGTAACCAAAATTATTACATGGTTTGAGATGGAAGAGGAAAATGCACTTTATTTCCTAGCTGTGTTGGGAACCTGTTGAAGTAAAAATGGCTCTGAAATGGTCTTGCAGTCACTTGAGCTCAGTTTGAAACTCAGTTTGTATTTGACACAGAATGAATGGGTGCATGAAATAAGAACACCAAAGAGCAAGATGAGTCAGTCTCTGACAGAAAAAAGTATTAAACTACCTGAACAATACTCCTTTGCACCTACCTGTAGACTTTTTTTTACTTGCTTCTATCAGAAAAAATTCTAGTAAAAATGAAACATATATTTTTATAAAGGTTCTTCATAATAGAAAAGAAATCTTTCTTGTGGCAGGGCTACAGTTTATCAGGCAGACCAGTAGGCCTGGGGAGATGTGTTTTGTGCAGGTGGCCTCGTAGGAACATCTGCAAACATTGTCTTCTCATAGAACAGGGAACTTGTGGCTCAGAGGGATTTGGTCCCCAAGGTTTTTGCATGTTCACAGTTTCTATTTCTGCTGCTAGGACAATGGAGAAGGGTGTTGCTGGAATATAGCCCACAGCAAAGAGATTGCTCAAACAAAGGATCTTGATGTTAAAATTATGTGTTACTGGAATTTCAGCTGGTAGCTGCCAACATCTTGGAACAGTTTAGTCTTCGCTATACTATTGAAATTATTTTCTGTGGGAACATCTGGAACACAAAGATGTTAAGTAAAGAGAAATCCCATGGAATGATGGGAGAAGGTATCATCTTATTATATGGTGTGACAGGGTGGTCTCCTGAAGGAATGTTATAGTGGAGATGGGAGTGAATGAATGGAATATGCATGACATGGAATCTTATCTTTGCCTTGCTATGTCTTATCCTTTTTTTAGTATTGTGCCTACATATGGCTGCTGCCTTTCTGTTGCTCAAACACTTCATAGCCTGTATAAGAAAGAGCCAAATGTGTTGTGTGGGTTAGTCTAAAAACCAAATTAACCAATTGCCTAAACCTCCTTGGAAGCTGACCTGAGGAAGCTAAAACTGTTGCCCGGTTTCTGTGCTTGTGAAGAGGCCTGCTGAGAAAAGGGACTGGTGCTTCGGAACAGAGAAAAGTGTGTGTTGGTGGGGTGTCTTTTTCTTTCTTCTTCAGTACGAGGGTATTTCTAAGCTCTGGTGGAATATTTTTCCAAATAATCTGGAACTGTTGCTTCATTTAGCCTGGTAACATACCACATATACTTGGGACATACAAAGGATTAAGATCCTGCTATTACCTTAAGCCCTGGACATCTCAGAGGTGTGACTTAGGGGAAAACTACCGGAACACAGAAATGGTACAGGAGATTGTGTCAGGGAGCTTGTCTTCTTTGACTGTTATTTACACTGAGGAAGAGGAGCTGTCTACCTGTTCATTTAAACTACATAATTAGTTCAATTAAACTGCAGGATAACTGGAGCACAGGACTCACACCCATGGCTATCCAAAGACATTTTATACAGTACCAGAAAGACATAAGCTCTATGTGGTTTGCAGCAAAATGTTTCCACTGGTAAAGTGGAATATTTACCTGGGGACAGACAAGAGACAGATGAAGGCAATGTAGAGAGCAAAGAGCATTACTTGGAAGATCAGAGGAGAATGGAATGTCTTCCTAATAAATAAAAAAACCCCACACTGCTATAGCTAGAATTTCTGCAAGTAGAATGATGCAGCTTATGAGTTGTGCCATACCCTTCAGCACAGAATGGATCTATGTGCATTTAGCAGATCAATACATGAACCTAGAAAGAGAGTCACTTTCTCTGCTCTGCAGCAAAATGTTTGCAGCAAATGGGTGCTCTCTCCTCCACAACAGTGGTAAATTATATGGAATGGTCAAACATGGGCTGGAAAAAAAATGGCCCATTTCAGGCCTTTTCCCATAGCAGTTTGGGGAAAGAAATGCCAGATTATGTCAGACCCAGCTGGTTCATGTAGAGAGTAGGTCAGTCATACAGTTCTTCCATTTCTGTGTGTGATTTTATAATCATCTCCTTGATGCAAGCTAGTTTTTAAGCACCCAAGAAGAGCTCAGGGGAGAGTATGATATTTAAGCCTAGACATCTTTTTTCATCTGGGTTTCCTGTCACAATGCCAGTGTCTGTGTGTGCAAAGTTCTGGCAGCCTGAAATACTTTGATATATTTTTTCCCAGGCTTCAAAAGGAAAGGTAAACAATGGGCTTGCGACTCCAGGGCAACCACCAGTAGCCAAGAGTTTACAAGGTAGATCATCTTCCTTATGATTCTGGCATCACTTTAAGTATTTTGCCATGTGTAAGGGATGTGTGAAAGAAAAAGAAAGACATTTAGTGGTTTTTCAGGCTGCAGGTTTGATGCCTTAAGGTGATTTCTGGTCCACACAGGTTTCACAGGTTTTTGATTCTTGCTAGAGGTAAAAAAGAGAGCAACTCTGCATCAAAGACTTAATAAAATCTATTTAAAACCAAGAAGTAAAGTCAAATTTTTAGTAGGTACTTGAAAGATGTTTGGACTTCCTTGACAGTTCAAACAATATCTAAATTAAAAATAAAAAAAGGATCACAGAAGCTTAATAGAGTTTTGGATATTTATTTTAAATGTTTCAATGCACTAACAGGGCAGTTGTGAGTTCAATATGCATATAGTGTGGTTCTTTCATGTTAAAATACTGCTATATAATTTAGCAAACATAATCTTGTAACTGGTAAGGTCTAAACATGAGAATATACTTTAAAAGCTGATTTTGTATTGTTTTGCCTGGACAGACAATTCTAAAGTCCTTAATTGTTCAGTGACACTTCTAATGAGTAACCCAATAATCTGGGGATAGGAGGATGACATTTAACAATTGAGACTGAGAAGGGAATAAATATGAAGAGCAATGAGATGTGCCTAATGATCTTTTCCAACCTAAATGACTCAATGACTCCATGGAGCAAAATTGCAATTTCGTGCTAAGTGAGAAAGAGAACCCTCAGAAAAATGTAACGCAGCAAAACCAGGAGATAGTCTAACAAAATATCAGGGGAAACTTCTGACAGGACAGGGTATAGATGATGGATTCATAATTTGGAGTATTTGATTTACTGGGCATTGGCAGGAGCAGGCTGTTCTGTCGCCACAGTAGCCTACCATGCCATTATAACTGCTGTAAGTAGCAGTGCTGCTATGTATAACATAGGGTCTTTCTTCTTTTAATTTTTGTTCCAATTAATGTGAAATTGAAGTTATTTAGATATACTTATAATACAAATCCAATGCAGTCTGGAAAAGTAGACTGGATGAACGTACAACGATTTGAACTTTCTGCTTTACATCTGTCACAGCTTAGGGAGTAGAAATCTGGTTTGTAACACAGCAGTGAAAAAGGCAGACCTTGTACTAAGAAGACTTTCAGACATGGAACAAAAGTAATAAATAATCAGTGCATTCACCAAAGCAAGAGATTGAGATAGTAGAAAAATGTCTCTTAATAGAAAATTTTTCCCTTTTCCTTTTTTCTTTATCGTTTTTCTGCCCTTTCCAAGTGTGAGATTTCCTCAAAAACATATTATCCCCCTAGAAAATGTTCTGCAGATTTGGAATTACATTTAAAGAGAAATACTAGTAACTTTAGCATGTCATATCTGAATACCAAGAAAGCTTCCCTCTGCTTTTACCAGATGCTGTTATCATGTGCTACAACGCTCCCTTGGCTGTCCTAGCTACATTACAAATTTCATATATCCTTTCGCCTCATGTTCTCAGAAGGGGAAATGGTATAAAAAGACAGACTTGATCTGGGTGCTTATAGTTATTGGAGAGATTTAAATCGTGTTATTTTTTACAATATTTTCACATTCCATTTACATAATTTCTTAAGATGGAAGATACTGCCCAGAAAAGCATTTGTGGCATCGGGGGTCTAAAGCCTCTCTGGCTGGATCAAGTCCTTCTTTGCTGCAGGCTACTAACTTCTTTCATTCACTTGACTTATACAGCCAGGGAGCTCTTGTATTTCACTAGAAATGACTGTATAACACATTCCATTACAATTATATTTCTATAACCATTTAATTTAGTGCCAAGCAAAGATAAATTCTGCCCTTCGCCTTACTGGTGTTTTCATTTGTTTTCTTGAGTATTTATGTAGAACCTCCACCTCAGAACAGACATTCAAGCAAGGTGAACTTCAGCTACTGCTTAGGTCCCCTGTCCCACCATTGACTTTGTATTTGCAGGCATATTTGCACATATAAAAGTCCCAAATCTGTCAAAATGCGTAAGACTGACTGCAACAACTCTGAAAGTCTGTGAGGAATTTGACAGGAAGAAAAAAATATTTTACAGCTCCCAGAAAGGGGCTGTAATCTAATTTATTGCACAAGTTTGGGGAGGCAGCCTTCCTAAATTAGATGATCTGCTAGTGGGGCCACAAGGATGTGCGTGGTGGATTTTGTTTGTATGAAGCTCACTGAAGAAAATAGATCACTTTTGCTCACAATCTCATGCTCACAAAATTTCGAGTGTCAGTTTTAAGTGCAAAATGAGTCTCCTGAGATTCTGGGTTTTGAAATATTTGTGGAGATGCATAGGCACATTCACACAGCTTTATCTCAGCGCTGTAAAATTCCCATGATTTCTCCTGAGTACTCTGTGACTGTATAAAACCCTGAAACAGTTGAGAAGGATCAGATCAGCCTGCTGTTGCAACGGGGGGAGCTCAGACTGCATCTGTTCTAAAAAACTATATATACAAATGTTGTGGATCTGTTAGCTGTTTTCCTTGACTAAATATAGCATAGTGAGCATGTCAGTCAATAACCTGATGTTTCCTCAGCCTTTTGGGGAGATTCTTGCCTTCAAAGGACTTTTTAGAACCTCTTAAGCAACCGTCTCTCAAGCTTTTATTTTACTGTCTGGTCCCACTGTTGCTGAAAAAAAGAGATTAATCAACAGCTAAAGCCCCTTACTCTTGTCTCTTCATAAGATTTATGCATCAAAGAGCACTCTGCTCCAGGGGTAAAGGTCACTTTCACAGATACATTTCCCCATATATCGCCAACTGTTTCTACTTTTCAAAGAGCAGTGGGTTCCCTCATACCAGCTATGGTTCATGACTATGTTAAAAAAAAAGCAGTTTAGAGGAAAAGTTCTCTCCGCTTGCCTCTTTTGAAATGTTTTACAGATAGGTGATAGTGTTGATTTTTCAGTTTTTGCTACTTATTTTAAATGCATTCTGTGCAACTTTAAAGACTTCTGGCATGTTCAGAACCCCAGTGCTGTAGACACTAAATGAACCTTGATGGTGTCTTTGTATTTGAGACTTCTCTGGAGACCAAGCCAAGGAGAAGACAGAAGAGGGAAGAGGTGGTCCAGGAGTATCTGACTAACCTTCATCTTCTCAGTGTGAATAGGAGCGCTGGGAGAGAAAATGAGATAATTCTTAAGGAAATTGAGGTGGGAGCCAAAGAGGAAAAAGCAGATCAAGGAGTTAGTGAAGTACCAGGTAAAGATGAGTGAGGCTCGCAGAAGACTGATTAAGAATCTGAGAAAAATTACTACTTTTGCTGTCAAATCTAAAACTATCAAGCATTAAATTAGTTCAAGCTGAAACATTAATTCTTTGTATTTAAAACTGCTACTATGTCTATTTTCATAGTCAAGACTTATGGACACAAGGACTTAGAAAAATCAAATTTGTTGACTCTTCAGGTCTATAGAGATCCCTGATGGTTCACCTAGAATAATTCACATCAGTGTGACAAAATCTGACCTCTGTTTTTTTACATACCCATACTACTGTTCTGTGAAAATGAGATTATAAAAGACACTCTTTTATTCTTCCACTATTCAACCTGCCATTTACTTCTATTTCTAAGAGGGATGTTCTTGGAAATGCCATTACATAACAGAAGTGTTTTTAACTTGCTAGACTTCACTAACCATTCCTTTCCATGTCCTGTCTCCTAGATTTATCACCTTTTCCATCAGACGCTCCAGAATAGCTTGACCAAAATTCCATACATTTAATTATTAAATAAGAAAATCAGGGCAAAATTTTCTTAGTAACTTTATCACTCTCCAATTAGTCACAAAAAAAGTCAGTCAACAAAAGCAAAGAGCAATCTTCCAGCCCTTCAATAACCAGCAAGGGTCTATTTTCATCCAAAATGTTATTCTTTGCAAAATTATAAGTTTGTCTTCAACCAAATATCAAATTTATTGAAGGGCAGGTTTTTTGTTGTTGTTGTGTTTCTGCTTTGGGGTTTTTTTTGCAACCGAAGTTTCTCAGACATCTTTAGTTCTTTGTTAAATGAGCAAAAACACAAGCCAAAACAATTCTGGAATGACTTTGTCCTCACCATTTCAATGACCTTTTTAGAGGACATTCTGGTTTCCATTTTCCGTGGGTGTGTTGGCTTGACAGCCTGCAGATATGCATATGCAATTGTAGATATACATATGCGATATATTTCCCATCTATTTTAAAGACATGGTTTCATTTTGGCCTCCTTTTATTGACAGACTTGTCACTGATTCCAGTGTTCATAAAAGCAATGATGACAGATAGATGTCTGTAACTGAACAACTCACAGTGGAGTTCACTTGTTCAAGCAGGCGTTTCTTTTTTGCTTTTTCCTACTGACTTTGTTTCCCTTTCTCTGGATTAAAATGTATTTAGGGATTTATGGGTTATTTTCACTGAATAATGTCAAAAACATAGAATTTTGCTGGGCAGCAAAATCTCCTATTGGCTTTTGCTTCCCTACTGCATAGGTTTCTTTGATGAAATTTTAAAAGTTTGATTCTAACTGATCTCGCATTTTGTTTAATTAAGACTCTTCTGTTTTGCAAGGGAAAATAAGACTGCTTGGTATCTTGTAACAGCTCATAATTATCTCTCTCTCATCAGCCCATGTAATATGCTAGCTGATCCACAAAAACCAGTTCTTTATTTTCTGTGGATCATTCCATGATACTCATAATACTGTTTACTTTCAGCTCTTAAAATGAGTTCTGGGAAAAACAAACTTGAAAAAGCTACCAGTGAGAGAAAAGTGGCTGCAGGAAAAGGAACAGCAATCACAACATTAAAAGTGGGGAGATTCTTTTTGGCACAACTAGAGCTTTCTAAAACAAAATGCAAATTGGCAGCTTGTGAGGCAGCTAGTAGAACTGAGGTTTTAAGCAGAACTTGGAGAGAAGTTCAGGTGCTTTTCCAAGGATTTGAGTCAAATATGTCATCTGGAGTGATCTCACCTGTCAGCACAGACAGTTCAGGGAAATACTGGGACCTCTCTCTTTGTCCCTTTTTTTCAATGCAGAGCAAGCCCAATGTAAGACATAAAACTTGCTGTTCCCTCCACCCCCCTGCCCCTTTCCTTTCCCCTGTTTTATTTGTCTAGCAGTTGCCAGCAGGGATCAGACACTAGGAACAGTGCAGTCAGCACCTTTTTCTGGGGCACAAGCATCAGACCAGAATTTATTGGCTTTATTCACTGCAGGGATGATCACTACATCCAAGAAAGAGCCTCTCCGGCGGGGTAGCGTTGCTTTGCCACCAGCCCAGTCAATCGGCTCTTACTGCAGGTTTTAAGCTTTTTTTCATGCCCCTCGGGATGAGAAAAGCCTGCCTCTTCTGGAATGCTAACCATCCTTGCGGGATTGGATGCCTCTGTTTCATCAGACAATAAAGAGAGCTCGTGTTGGACTGGAAGTGACCACTTCACCTAGCTTGGGGTGTGGATAAAGAGATGTGGTTGAGCTCTGATTTAACAGACCGGCCAAGAGTCATATTTGTCAAGTGGATCTCTATCCATCTTCTGGGTGGAAAACGGTAGCTGCAGCACTTCCCCTGCCGACGCACACTTTATGAAGGCATGGGGGGGGTGGGGGGGGGCTGGGGGGGCCGGGGGGGGGGCTGCTTTTGTGGGGCAGCCTGCAGTGACACGGCAACCCAGACATATGGTGTCATTACTCAGCCGACACAAATTTGACACTTGGTGAATTTATTATATTTTGGTTTGCTCCTGGTGCCTGAAAGGCTTTGCAACTGTCTCTTTCATAGGGCCTGTCACAGATGTTGATGTATTTTCCTCCTCCACAGCCAGGTTTTACTGTGGAAACTGATACAACTTCACGATAGAATTTCTGGATGAATTATTCACGCATTGCATGCTTTCTCCACATAGGGGGTTGGAAGAAATCCATCCTATTCAATAAATGGCCTCTTTAATCCCCTTTAACAGAGAATTTTCCCTGACTTTAAACCATTTCTATTATCACCTTTGTGATCCTAATGTTTTGGATAACATATTTATAGTTAATAGCTTTGTTAAATTTTTCACTATATTTCACCTTAACATGCAATTAAATTCTCCAGACACAGTGATGAAACTGATACATCGAAGAGACAATAAACCATATGGCCCAGATTCTCACCATCTTAACTTTTGGTAGCCCATTTTTTTCCTTTTTTTTTTTTAATCCCGCAGATCATTCCATGTTCAGTGATTTATAGGCTAATTACTGAAATATCTCAATATTTGTTGTTGTAGACAGAAAGGGCTGCTGCTAATGCCGGGACCATCTGTGGAGATGATTTTTTAATTGAAAAAAATTTTTAGTCTTGAGAATAGAGAGTTGGATGAACTCATCACTGCCCCCTGAGAGAAGATTAATGAAATGAAAACATATCGTACCGCTTTAATACCTGGAGAAGTAATAAGGATGCATCAAGTGACAATATAGAGCATGGTGCGTGGGGGTCAATTGCTTTAACATAACAGGCAAAGTCCATCCAAGAATTAAAAACTGCATTTGCAGTTTTAAAAATTATTGAGGTATTAATGCTTTATATCAAAATTCCCAATTCCATTTTCTTCCTGACTTCTAACTCCAGAAGCAGAGTTCAGATTCACATTCTTTTGCTCTTGATCCCACATGCTATAGTTCATATTCCCAAAACAATCCTGTTTAATTTAGTATTATATAGCTATTTGCCTATAGCAAAGTTTTGAAATCAAATGGCTGCATGGACATTAATCTTATCCCAAACCAGTGATACTACTTTTGATAGACAGAACCAAGTAAAATTACGTAAATTGATATTCATTATCTAAAATATAAGAATTCTAGTTTTGTCTTAGTATGAAGCTTACACTGCCTTGACAAGAATTAGTAATTTAAAGCCCATTACATTTTCCCTCAGATTACTGTGCTTTATATATTGTTAATACAGCCTGCATTGCTGAGTTGCCAGTCGTTAAACTGGAATTTATATTCATATTTTGGAAAATTGCCTTTCTCCACAATGTCCCATAAATTAAGATCTCAGCCCTGAACCCTCATGGCAGTATTCAAATATGGAAAATATTGAAACTACCTGGCCTCAATCCCAGTGTTTTGTAGAAGGATGACTAATAAGCATTTAAGGTATTATAAATAAGAAATTCCCAGAGCATTTCAATTTACACAATAACTTTAAATGAAATGCAGAAACTACATTATATTTTTATGGCTTTAGTAAAAAACTTGTGAGTTTTCTTTCTTAACGTTTTTCCCTGAACAATTGCATATTATTCATAGAAGTACTGTATTTAAAATAAAAACATAAATTGACTGTTGGGGTCCCTCCCCCGCCGTGTAGCCCTGGGAGAGGGGCCCTGAGGGCACAGACACGGGGTTTCCCTGCCCCTGCTCAGCCTCGTTCCCATTGGTTGGTTTGTGTTCCCTGCGCGGGCAGAAGGACCCTTGGTCCCGTGACTGGAACAGTTCCTG
>NW_008237435.1:2284401-2302129 GCF_000691975.1 Corvus brachyrhynchos
GCAGAGCCCCGGCCATGCGGCTGGAGAAATAAACATCTCTGAAACATCTATCAAGAATCTGTCTGTCCATATATATTTCCTTTCCACGGGACTCCTGGTTTGGTATATGCGTGTTGCAGTATCCCCACTGCAACAATTGACAAAATCCTGTCATTGTTACATGATGGTTCCATTAAATAAGAAACAGTACAGCAAAATATCTTTGATAATTTGAAAAAGAAGATTTTTTTCAATAGCTTTTAGCTTTCTTTTAAGTTTAGGTAGAGCAGGAGATTTTCTTCTAAAAATGGATTAACCGGAGCTGGACAGACAGCATCGTTGTTTCCCAGTCTGAAAAACCCAAGCTCTAGTTTCTCCTGGTCTAACTAAGTTAGTAAAGGAAAACAAATTGCAACATTCCAGAAAATAATGCTTTAAATTATAAATATCTCATTGATAAATCAGAAAATGGAGCAAATATGGAATTCAAGTACTTAATTAACTTTGTTTTTTTGACATTAATACACATGCAACAATCCAGTGGACTGCCAGTGATTTGGGTGTAATATTTGGAGATCCATTTCTGGGGCTAGGAAATGAGAATGTGGGATATAAAGTTCACCCTCTCCCAAACAGGTACTTTAGTACACTGCTTCTGTAAATGGGACAATTATATATTCTGAGCCATGCTTTTCTGCTCCTTTAGTCTTTGAGTGTGTTCATAAGCTGCAGGAAGCAGCTCATAAGTTGAGGGAAGAAACAAACCATCTAAAATCATGATGTAAGAGACAGCAGTAGAAGACTTTGTTTGGACTGGTTACAGCCATAAAGTTGTATGATACAGTTATACCTTGAGCAAAAATAAATTTTAAAACAGCCGTGCTTAGATATTTCATTTCAGTGTTGTGAAGAATTTTGTAGGTACACCTTCCCTTTGCTCCCTTTGGTTGGTATCTCTTACACATGCCACTTGCCATGCAAACACTTCTCTGGTTGGGAAAAAAAAAAAAAAGAAAACTAATAGTAACCAGCCAGTTGCTCCATTATGCATAATGATTGTTCTTGGCCCCAAAAAAGTTAGCAATTACTCAGCCAACAAAAGTTATATAAGTTTGGGAGGTTTTGATTTTTTTTTCCCCTAAAGGTACTGGCCCAGTTGAGACGCCAATAGTAAAGCCAAGATGTGCCACTGGATTTGCAACACCTTGTAAGTCCCAAAGTTTGTATTTTCTAGAGTGGACAACTCTGCCTTTTCACTTGATGCCAATTCTTTCGCAGCTGTGTGTCACTGTGCTGGCACAAGCATGTTTGAAGGTTAGCTCTGCTGAGTTTCTGCTGCTCAGGAAATGCCATCGAGGTGCAAAGGCTGTGAGCAATTTCAGTACAGGGCTGGTGGAACAGTAGCCAGGAGCTTCTGTTAAAAAGACAGCCGCACTGATCCACTGACATACATCTTTGCTTTATCTGACAAAAAAGCTCTCCATCTCCTTTTTCCAGGCTGTCTGCATATGTGCTGGAGGTACAAGGAGCAATGAACCAGAAGGCCAGTGCCAGACCCTATGCCTTGAAAGCCTCTTCAAGCCTGTAACCTTTCCCCTCCTTGAGGTCCCTCCTGAGAGCTCATCTCTGACTAAGGCGTGTATTAAGTTACAGGCAGATAATAGCAGGGCAGGTTGGGAGCTATCTAGGAACAACGTGCATCCAGGCTGTTCAGCTGCAAGATCAGAGCTGCAGTGCTGTGCATCGGTGTTCCCTCTTCAGTGCACACCCCACACACATGTGAAGACTGTTACAGCTCTGAGCTGAGCCTCTGTCATGCAGTCAGGCCTCCAGATATGAGCAAGACCAGCCCTCAGGAGCTGCAATATTAGTGATATTAGTGTAAGACCCCATCCCCTCACACACTTTCCCTGACCCAGTTTGCCCTACAACCCTGTTACTACAGAATGGACCCAAGAATGACACTTCCCTGTATCTTCTAGCACAGTGGTGCCAAACCTCTCAAAAAGCCCAGTACGAGCACTGAAAAACAATCAGGTGAACATCTATTAAAGGAGAGCTGATTACAAGCTCCAAACAAGGGAATATACTCCCTTATTTTCCCATTTGCATAACTCTCAGCATTTAATCTTTTTCAATGCTTTGGTGAATTGCCTGCAGTCCACAGCCTTTGGAAGTGAAAGTAGTTCAGCTTCCAGTGCCATCACTATGGTAATACATAAAGACTCAAGGATGAAAGGACTAGCAGGAGCAAGCCACTGAAATAATCTTTTTGTCCACCATAAATGTTGAATGATAATTTATATCATCAACAACAAGACTTTAGAAGATATGAAGTTTTGCAAGTAATAAATATTTCAGCCTTCAGCCCTCCATGTAGATCACCTTTAAAAGCCTGAGGCTCTAATGCTCTGCAGTCTGATTCTACCACAATTTTTTGGGCTTCTAATGGCAACTATTGCAACTACTGCAGTAAATATAATTTGGCGAACCTAAAAAAAAAAAAATGCAGGTGACAGGTCTTTAAAACCTGATATTCATTGCTAAGCATTATTCTGGAAAGCATGGCTCTAAATTTATTTCATTTCCCTGTTTTCTAAAGGAGAGCAACAAGGGGAAAGGAAGAGGCAAGGAACTGAAAATTATTCCAGGGAATTACTCGATTTTACTGAGTTCTTGTTATGTGCTTTACTTTAACAAGCCAGCTTGAAACTTATAGGTGGCCAAAAAATGGATGATGTGATACAATGGGAAACTGTTCAAATTCAACATAGCTGAAGGATAGTCTATTACTTGGCAGGTATTTTGGCACTTACAAATACTTTTCCCCCTGTCTTTTTCTTATGCCATATTTAATCTCATTGTAACCTTTTTCCCACTTCATTCTGCTTGTCATTGCCACCTTGCCAGTTGTGTTTTTGTACACTGTATTTTAAGTAGGATTTTTATATTTGGAACTTTGAAAGTAAATATTTTTTTAATGTGTATGAGAGTAAGCAGGCTTTAAAATCATTCACCTTAGAGAATCTACATTATTTTTATAGCTAGTGTATATGTGCAAGAGCAGATGGACAGAATAATAAATATATCAGGTAATAAATATTACCTGATTTGCTACTCAGAGTCGTAGAGAATATAAATTTCTTAACGTTTTTTTAATACGATAATATTAAAGAATTTGGAAGGCAAACCTTTAAAGTGTTTTCATTTTAAGGAGAAAAGGAAGAAAGGATAAAACTTGCAGGAAGGGTAGTCACTGACATTTCCATTTGAGCAACAGCAGTCTCAAATAATATAGAAAATAAACCAACCTGGCGCTGTTAGTATTCAGTGTACACTTTATGTTCCCCATTACCCAAAGACAGATGTGTGGTGTAATAAGCTTTAGCTATACGAGCAGAAAATTTGACCCTAAAATATTGTCAGGAACTTACCTCTCACACCTCATTTATTCCAGTAGCTTCTTTCAGGGTCTGGTGTTTGGGGTGGGGTTTTTTGGTTGCGTTATGGGGTTATTTTAGTTCTTTGGTTTTGGGGGGTTTTTTTTGCCTTTTGGCACAGTGGGGGCAATTAAAAGAACTTAAGTCTTTCACCATCTCAATTTTGAAATTCATGGCTCTGTCACCCTCAGTCTATTGTTTCTACACTGGTCTCTAGCCATTCCCATGTTCTGCTTTCATCTGGTTTCTTTCTGACTGAAAACAGAATGAAGTTGACCCAATTAAAGAAATTTGGGGGACCTTTAAACTTTTAAAGGCTCTCTAAGCCAGCTCCTTGGATCTCTTACTAACTTCTGACCCCAGAGGAAATGAGCTGAAACAAACAGGATTATTAATATAGGTTTTGATGTTTTTTCCTAAATCCATACGACCGAAGACCTCTTTGTTGGCCCACAACTCTACTGTTGGTCTACATCTCTGTGGAATGGAAACAGCAGGATCTGTGGAGAGAAGAAAGAGGAAGGGCTGCTCAGTTTTACTAGTTATTGTTTTTGTGTGCAGCTAGTGAATTCTGCTTGGCCTACTCACAGCATTTTTAAATGGCTTAACTCAGAGATTTCTAAGGTTTTCAGCTAAACGAAGGTCAAACTTACTTTTCTGGTGTTTAGATATCAATACACAGAATTAATGGTGGTTGGAGCAGTCTCTTATTTTTGATACTCAATCTTATGATCAGCCATGAATAAGCCAAGCATTGATGCTTTTTACAAATCTGCTAGAGAGGCAGATATTGCCCTGGGTGTTAGCAGCGTCTGAGGTGGTTCAGGAGGCAGTTAGAGGTCTCTGAAAAGCTTTGGCAGAGTTTTTAATGAGTTTTCTTTGGGAATTCAGCAGTCTCCATGAAGGCCAGGTCTGTTTAAAAATAACAACTATTTACCTTAAAGGTTCTCACAACATGAGCCAGGCTTTTTGGTCTCTGACTTTGAGCGTACTTACATGCAGCAACATTCTTCCTTTTAAATGGAAAAATCTACAAGCACAGAGTAAAGCACATCTATTTTTGACTGCATGATACACTTCAAAGTGATCAGGGATGTATTTTAGGAGGAGGAGGCTGTTCTGTAGCAACCACAGTGAGGTCTTTCCAGTAGCATTGGAGAGACAACAGTGGGTATGACAGAACATAAAGTAAGAATGGGGGGAACTTTACTTATTTTATGTAAGAAACTACAACTTTTGACTCTCAAAAGTCTCTTGAGTCTTATGTATAACTGTTTCTTCTCTAAAGAAAGTAATTTTTTCTGTTGTATACCTTGTGTGATGCTTCTTTTCTTTTTCAGTGACTCTTTTACATCTCACAGAGGAAAAAACTTGTGGAAATGCTGTTTCTAAAACACAGAAACTTTACTTTATGGATAAAATACCATAAAGAAGTTCAGCAAAAAGTTTTTGGGCATAAATACTATTGTATACCCTAGAAGCAGTCAGAAAGTCAAATCCCTAGACCTGAGCACTCTCAAATTTAGAAAGCTTGGCTTTGAGCAGAGATTTTTCTTGTGCTCAGAACATGTTTACCTAAGCATGACCAGAATAAAAATTATTTTATCCCAGTAAAAGTTAGTTAAACAAGTAACCACAGTGTGAAGTAGGAAATAATTTAAATTCCACTTTTTGAGTTGTGAGGAGTTATCTTCTCCATCCCAGCACATACAACAATTAAAACTTAGATATTGCATACATAGTTGAGCTTAAGTTATTAATGTAAAAGGTGCTTTTAACTTTAGCACTCAATGTGCAACACTTGCAAATTGTTGTCCAGCTGTGCTCCAGTCTGTGCTAGTACCACCACAGTTGGGATCAACACATTAGGAGTTTGGGTAGGTCAGAGATGGATGATGTCTGTATTACTAGAAGGGAAGCATGGTAAAAATTGCAACCCTTATCTTCACTATTATCACCTCCAGCTGCACTACAGACAGCTTCTGGAGAAGGATGTTTGGTCATTCCATCACTTTCTTTAGTCGACTTTGTGGTGTTGGTTTTGCAGTTTAAGATCTTTTGTAACCTAAATGATTCAGTGATTCTATCAGGTGCAAGAAGCTCCACAGACACTTTTGCTTTATCTCAATCCAGACTTACTTTGTATATCTTTGTCACACAAAAGAACAAGGTCAGCGACAATGCAGCCTTTTGTAGGTTATTTAAAAGTAGCTCAATGATTAGGTTGCCTGTGCACTTTGTATTTTTGCTGGCCATTTGGTTAGGGATATTATCTGCTCTGGTGATGTGTTCCTCAGGAAGAGTTGTAGCTATATACTTGCATTTATTCCAGTCTAACTGTGTCTCTACTCAAATGTGATCCCAGTATGGATATCAGCAAGACATTCATAGCAAAGAAAAAACCTAAGATGCTGAAAACAGCATCTTATGCCACCATTACCTCTTTTGTCCCAGTCCTGGCCCTACATGCACTGGTGCAGAGGGCAGGTTGCTGGGGGAGCTGTGCAGATGGTGTCCTCTGTTTGCTGTTCAGTGAAGTCATTGCTTTGCTGGAAAGGTGTGCATGTGTTTGCCCAGCAGTGTCTCTGGCTGTACCTGACAAGCCATGGTGAACATTTAAAACATTAAAAAAAAGTAGTGTAGTTCTAACTGCACCATGAAAAAGATAAGTGTTCAAGGAGGTAGAAAGATGGAGAGAGACTTTTTACAAGGGTGTGTAGTGATAAGACAAGGGTCAGTGGCTCCAAACTGAGAGTAGGTGTAGATGAGATATGAGGAAGAATTTCTTTGTTGTGCAGGTGATGAGGCACTGAAACAGGCTGCCCAGAGAAGTTGTTGAAGCCCCGTCCCTGGAAGTGTTCAAGGCCATGCTGGATGGGGCTTAGAGAAACCAGGTCTAGTGAAAGGTGTCCCTGCTCATGGCAGAGGGGTTGGAAATGGATCTTCAAGGTCACAACCTAAAACATTTGATGATGATGATGATTCTGTGATGTGAAGAAAGACCTGGATAACTAAACAAATGCCATAAACAACCAGAGGAAATGGTATCACATTTTTCCCTTGAACAGTGTCTTATTATTTAATTGAGAGACAAAAACTCATCATCAATAAATTACTTCTTTCTTTGCAGTATTTTGAGGACCTGTAATTGAAAGTCCTTATTTTGCAGAAAATAGAAAATGGATGATATAAGCTTTTGACATATGTTCCAATGTGTGAAAAAAGTGAAAACAACTCCCTTATACTATTAAAAAAATGGAAAACACAGGTTCTGTGTACTGGAAAAAAACATTTAGTCACAGTTTTCAACTAAATGAATAGTTCTCATTATTTAAACTACCGTTACTTAAAGTAAGGATACTCTAAATGCATAAATAATCAATTACTCATGAGTGAAAACTGATAATCAGATTAATCAACTTCTTCCCTATTCAAAATCAGTTCAGCTAGTGTTTTAATTTGCTATGCTGTTACCAATTTTTTTTTTCTTGACAGCCTGTGTCCCTTTCTACAGTGCCCTGCTCCTAATAATCAGATGATTATTTGAAACACACAACTTTTATTTAAATGAAACAGTGTCTTTTAAACTGTTCTGGTTTTGAAGACTCTCTCAGAGATATACTCAAAGCATATGTCTAAGAAATCAGGAATAAACAGATGAAGGAATCATCAGTTGTTTATTTATAAAACGCTTGGGATTTTACATCATAAATTTTGAACTTTTTCCGCAAAATCAATTTGACTCTGAAGGAAGCCAGGATTTTCCAACACTTTGGAGTTGATAACTTTCTTATAAATACTTCTAAAACAGAAATAGCCAGTCTAAAATAGCAACCACTAAGCTAGTCTTGTTTGGGTAAGGGTAACATTGTGCACTGGATCTTGAAGAAACTTGCGCTTGCTTCAGAGGACTTCATGTTGCCTGAGAAATACACTGTCCAAAGACCTTATATGCTCCTAGGATTTAAAGCTGGTGATAGAAGGTGGGTTCTGGTTCAGATATAATATATGGAGAGTCGAGCCAGGAGGGCAAGTGAGACCAGGCAGAGTGCTAATTACGTGCTGGTTTTTGGATTTGGTATGATAGATACATAGCTGGAAGGGAGCTCTGTTTCCAAATGACATTTCTGTATTGTTAACATATTACATGTGCTGAAAGAAGCCTGACCAAGTCTCTTGAAACAGGGAGGAAGCAAAAGAGAAAGGTGACATACACGTGATGCTCTACAAGAGCAGTGCAGCAGACATGATCCCAATGAGATATGTTTGAGATATACAGCAAACAGCAATCAGACTTGTGAAAACATAATGTTTGGTATCATGGCAGTAGGTGAATGCAAAAGCCTCTTCAACTTATTAAGTGTAGCAGTTCTCCAATGTGAACATGGAAAGATAAATGTGAACTTTCTTTTCACCTTCTACTAATAAGAAAACAATTAGAATAACGTACCTTCAACTGAGCTGACAAGAATGTGAGCATCCTTGGACACTGCAGTGAAGACTAATGAAACAGTGTGTAGCTGGAGGCTTGCTCCTGCAGTGTGGCGAGGGAGCAACTGCTGCAAAGAGCCAGGCAGATTTTCTCAGCGGAATTGATTTTCAGCAATGGTTTTCATCAGCTGACATGAGCTCTGACCCCATACTGTGTGTTTGCTTATGGCTGCTCCAGCTGTTGCATGCAAAGGTAACTGCAGAATAGGCAACAAAATTCAAGGCCCAGGTCAGCATCTGCAGCTGAAAACTGCACTTTAAGAGGGCTTTAATACCTTTTTTATTTATTAGTCATATTAGCTTGGGCTCAGTACCATGCCTCATCTCTAACAACATTATGCTTCTCAAGTAAAACACACCTCAGTAGTTGGGATTTGGTGGTCTAAAGCAAGAAAGGAGATGTGAGATGACTCTGAAATACACCATAATATGCTAAGAATCACTGAATTGTGTATAGATCCATTGATAGGAGGCTCTTTCAAAAGTCATAGTGCAAATATACATCTTCTAGTAAACAAATCACAGTGAATGTTCATATCGTCCCTTGAACACAGCATACCCAGGGATGTAGTACTAGATAGTCCTGGTTCTCCATGGGACAACTTTTACATGTTCTTACGTGTTAGGAGGACATGAATTAAAATGGCTGCTGTATTCAAGAATTTTAATTCCCTTTAATAATCCATGTCACATATTAATTGTTCAAAGAACCATCTAAGACACAGTTCTGTTCCCTCTGCCGACTGAAGTGATTAGTGCTCTAGTGACATCAGAGAAATTTTGTCAATTTCCTTCAACAGAGCATTTGGCCTTAAATCCACATTCAATATACTCTGTCATCAGTTAGCCCAAAAGTATCCATTGCAAATAATGGTATGTAACACTTGTCCTCTCCTCTCCTCTCCTCTCCTCTCCTCTCCTCTCCTCTTTCTTCCTTTTCCCTTTCTTCATTCTTCTCTCTTTTGCATCTTTATTCTTCCTTCTGTCTTTCCAAAATTCAAAGTTTTTCTTCTTGGTACAGATTTCATACATATATAACAGCAAGCAAACACCCATAAGAAATCTTTTAATAATAGGAAACATTTGAGACAATACAGTGACTTTAAAAAAAAATCTTTTGAAAAGCTGCTCAAATCATTATGGTATGTACTGTTACTAGCGGAAACAGTCTCTATAGATAATTTAAAGCTTTAGTAATTGAAATGTATTACTTGCATAATATCTCTTTAAGGAAAACTGCTCAAGACCTATGTTTATTAGTAATTGGATCTGGTTACAGTTCACAAATCTCTGATATCAGACCTCAATTAAAATGCCATTTGTTTAGTGAAGTGTTGAAGTCCATGACTGAGTGAACAAGATGGTCCCAATTTCACTTCCAGTCCAGCTGTGGCACATCAGTTGGTCAGCTCCATAAGGAGAGATTTCCCATTGCATGGGTATCAACACCTCTAGGAGGTTTCACACAGATGTATGTACATAATGCTAAAAATAATCTTCAGCTACAGAGTTTCTTTTAAATTTCTCAGACTGGTAGGTCTACTAGCAGAGTAAAAGTACCTGAGCTAACATAAAAATGTCTTGTGCTCTCTCTGACAAGTGATTTTCACATCCACTGCTACAGGAATGAAACAAGTATAACTGTATTTCTTGCCTCTGAGCAGCATTCAAAGACAGAATTTGTAATCTTCCCCAAATGTCATGCCATTTCTACACTAGAGCTTGTACACATTTTTGCAGTAAAAAGGTTTGCTGTATGTTTAAGCTCCTCAGTCTGCCTTGTTAAAAGAAAAAGTCTTCTAATAAAAACACAAAGATCTGTATACTTAATATAGTAAACAGATGTTAGTCTCTAAAGGCAAAGCATTTTTGTTCAGTAGTTTTCAAATATGACTTTTACAGAACGTTCCTGTCTACAAAGGTTTTGGTTCGGGGGGATGCACTTTTGTAGATGAAACAGTTACCCAAAAAGCTTTACAAGCCATTGCTTCCTGTTAGAAACTTACTGCTCACTCATTTTCATGGGTTGTTGCCACTTTAATGTAACAATGGAATATGTATTAACATCTTCTATTTTAAATTCTTTTTCTTTTAAATGCATTTTAAGATACACTTTCAGATTCCTGAGCTGTGAAGTGTTTTTTCCTACTTTCCAACATTATGCGTAAATGAGCATAATACTTCCTTCTTTTCCTCTACCCAGACTAAAAAACACTACTCACAATAATATGTGTCTGTTCAATGTACTTCACGAAACTGGCAGCACAATTTCTCAGCCCAGAAGAGAGAGGAATTATTTTCTACTCCTGTAGCTCCATTGCCATTCTATGTATTTCGTGCTCTGCGTGTAATTCAGATGTAACAAAATCAAATAATTAACAACAGTAATGAAGATCTACTGCCTTTGTCTCAGTATGGTGCAACGCTCAGCAGGCTGCAAAGCTTCCCCACTATTAGGTCTTTTCCATGAAATATCTAGGCAACAACTTTTGGTTTTCACATATTAAATATGCAACTAGGCAGACTCACTTCTTAATTCCAGTGCTAAGACAGCTGCTCCAGTGACCTCTACACTTCAGGTCGGCAGCCACGTAGCTCTGTATTTCAGGGACCTGCCAGAACATGAGACCTGCTCCCGCAAAATGAGCAATTCTTCTTTAAAAAGGAGGTTGGGAAATTTCACATCATCTGAGATTGATATCACTGCTCATTCTTATGAATAGTGCTCAAATTAGAATGCAGATTGCATAATTTCTGGATTGTGAGAGGAACTGCTGAGTCCTGCCATTAGGCTTGAGTGGGAAAGGCTGCTTACACACTCCTTGATGGAAATGGATGGAAAGACTTGAAAAATTGATCAGCTTTTGTGACTAACAGCTGTTGATTTCTCTGTTAGCCTGTTGCCTCCATCTTCGATTGTGTTGTCCGAAGTGCCCTGAACCAAAGGCAGGACTAGTGAAAGGTTTCTCATGTGGGTAAATGAAGAGTGTCTGGAGGAAGCAAAAACCATTTATTGAAACTTCTTCTCCAGACCATTTTGCTAGCAGCTAGCTGAGAATTCTTTCCTCAGCTTTGTTCTCCAGTACTGGAGGACACAGGCAATTATCAAAATTGCTTGACAAATAAAAGCCATGAAAAATAGGTTTGGACATGGTTTTCTCAAGTGACAGGGTCAGCTGACCAACCAAGTCCAATTTAAAAACCAAAAAGAATGAGTGCTTAATTTCTCTTTGTTTTAATAAAGAAAAAAATTCATTTCATAACTTACAGTGACGAGCCTCAGAACCATTACCACTGCAGCTCTATTTGGGTAACGTGGGAACATTCTATATTTTCATTCCTTTCCTTTTTGTTTAAATAATAATGCTGCTAGTCATGGTGCACAGTCACTGTTTTAATCAAGAACTGTGCATTTTAAATATTTGTGTTCATTGTAGCCAAGAAGTCTGCAGAGTCTGTGTTTTGACCAATTAAGCTTTAATCAGGACAGAATGTTTCAATGTTAAAATATACAAATTGCATCTGATCCACTGGCATATGCTACCTTTCTTGTTATAGCACTGTCTTTCTTCTCAATCTGAATGGCTCAGCTACAGGCTTTCATTTCTAAGTAATGACATGAGCCCCCCATTGCCAACAGAGCTGTTACAAGAGCAGAGTGAATGCTGCCTTTATAGCCCATCAGCAGTGTACTAGCACATCTAGCAGGCAGTATCGTGCTTCTTTATTTATTTACTTGCCATCTCTCTTCTTTACTCTGTATTTGAAACTTTCTGTCACTTATGTTCTGTAATGGAAGACACATGGGTATTGTTTTGGTACTCCAGGGAGAAGCTGGGTTGTCATAGCTCGAGGCGCATTGAAAGGACACAGGAATTATTGGATTTTTTTTTTGTCTCGGGCTGAAAGGCATAATTCTTCAGAACCATCCACCCACTTCATCGTCTGAAAGTTAAATTCACTGTACCTCTCCTGCCCCTTTGCTTATGAAAGGGGTTTGCAGCAAAGGTCAGAGGTAATTGATTAAGGCCAGCATAGAACCCCAATGAAGTACAGTCATCTCAGATGCCATTTGTTTCTCAGGACTATGAACCCTTGCTAATCTTCCCACTTGCAGAAATTTCAAAACAGGTACCATAACCATAAGCAGCGTCATGAGCTCCATGCTCACCTTGCTGGCTGCAGCAGTTATAGAGCCACTGGCTCTCACTTCAGTTTTGTTTCTTGGCATTTCTGCTACCCAGTTTTCTGCTGCTGACTATGTATTTCAGTTTACTTTCTCCTTTGCTTTCATAGCATTCATATTCCCAGGTCAGATCCTATTTTATCCTTTTAGGTCCAGTTGTTAATTTCCCTAGACTTAGAGAAATTCTTCTTATTTTGCCCATATCTGTAAGTATTCTAAGTTTGGTAGTGTCCAGAAATGTCCTTTAAAATGACCCTTGCTCTTAGTTCTCTCTCAATACAGTGCTGTACTACATCTGATCCTCAGATCACCCTACTAGAGAATTTTCCCTTATTTGATATTTTGCCATTTAGGGTGATCCTAATATACAGTGTAATATAAGCAGCCTTCAGTCCCCTTGACAATTTTCCTTTTCAAGCTAATTTGAGTTAATTTTGATCCATATTATCCAACTCAAAAAAAAAAAAAAAATCCCTTTGAAAACAGCAGAACTCTTCACATGAGCAAGCACTTATCAGAGTGAGTAAAATTTCCAGAGTCTATCCCTCAGAGACTGCTCTTTTTATTTTGTGTTTCATTCATTGAATAAATAATATATATTCTTGCCAAAAAATTCTAACTAACCCACTTTTTGATTTTAAAAAATTAAATCGAGGTTATAATTTTCCTGCTACTTTTCCCTATCCTTCTGGCACCCATCCACAACTGCAAAGGAAGTGATAATATGGCACAAGGATGATTGTTATCTGACTCTTAAGTTTCAGAATGGTTCAAATAAGGTTTTTATGGGACACATCAAAATTTGTCTTAGGATTCACCTTTGATTTCTGTGTAGGCAGGTTAGAAGTCTCAATTTCCTGTATTACCCAGATCTGAATGGATAACACAGTCATCTATTGTTACTTTTTAAAGAGGGGAAAAAATAATTTGCTGCTTTTACTGAAAAACTGAGACGCACTTCATAACACTCTAGCCTAAGAACAGAAGTATAGAACACCCTCCTATAAATCATATTTTGTGCATTCAAAGTTGTTGTGGTGAGGTGGACCAGAGGAAAACACAGAACAAAGCTTTGATCATTTTGATCAAGCACAGACCACCTATCGGGCTTCTGGGTGCCACTGCGCATCATGCACATTTTCAAATTTTTGTCATAATAGCTACCAGTCACTGTAGCTGAGCTAAAATGGTGGATGGTGATTAAACATATGATTGAATCCAGACATTTTAATCATACCCCTTCTATCTATTTTTGCAAAGCAGGCTGCCTGCTTTCCCAGCAGTCCTCATGAATAGCCCAGGGATGACAATTTGCATGCTAACTGAATTCATGTACCACACCGATTGTATGGAACATCTGTTGTTGATTGTTTTGGTCCTCTGCTTTTCAAACTAATATATGAAAATTCAGAAGGTAAAAGGCAAATTATCATGCCAAGGGAAGAGAGAAATTTGTTCCTTCTCTTTTTGTTGGAACTCTATGTTGTAGCTATTGATAAATATCACTACACCCCTGCTGTCCCCCAAGACTTGCACTAAAATATTATGCTTTAAGTTGCTGCAATTTTCCAGATGCTTTTTTTCCTTCTCAATCTAATTTTGGCATAGCTTTGGCATAGCCACATTAGATGTGGTTAGAGAAAACCTTCCCCCATCATCTTTCCCAGCACACATACCCATCACTGTGCATCTAGAACAGACATTTCTGTTCTTCTCTAGATAAATGTAAAGGAAGAAGCCTCCCCAGAAGCTTCTCTTGTCCCCAGAGTCCCACTTTGATCAAAAAGGAAACGATTAGTCTTCTCAGGAATGAGATTTTCCATCTTCATGGCAGAAAATTGAGACACTTCCTAATATCATCTGAGGAAGCTGCTCCAGCATGAAGCAGGTTGCTGCCAGGGTAGTTCTAAATTAAGAGCAAGTCTCAATACAGAGAAATAAATTTGTACTTCTAAATCCATGATACACCAGGTTTCAAAATAGTAAGTTGAATGGTATGTGAGTGAGAAAATTACTGAGGAACTACACAGCTTCAATAGTAAATTTACTTTCACCCTGCATGCACTTATGTTACTGTTAGGAGGGAGGCTATTAAAATTGTCAGCAAGGTTTGCTAGTTTTTGCTAGAGGTTTTGCGTAATACGTAAGATGTAGGGTGCTTTTTCCATCACAGGAAGAAGAGATAATATGTCTGCGCATGATGCAGTTTAGTATGTGAGCTATCTGAATGTTTTAGCTTTCAGTGCGCACAGAAAGAAGAGAAATGGCTCGAAATAACCATTGAGAAAGTATTCCATTAATCCATCAGCAGCTGTTGATTCAGAGTGCAACTGGCACAAAGATTAGTGGCATATTCAAGATTGCTACAGGAACAGCTATGGATTACATCACTCCAACTCTCCTAAAGTCTGGCTGTGCTGGAGCTCACCTTCTGTACTCTGTGTGTGAATATTGTATTTGCCTTTGCAAATTTCCAATATGCAGGTTGATCCTGAGAAATACATCTGTGTCTAATTCCCCTGGTGATTCATTCTTGGGATTATTGTATGGCATCTTGGCTTTCATTTTTGTCTCTGTGCTCATTTGTCCTTAAGAGTTTGTTGTGGGAGAGAAATTGTTATTGTAGCATATACGAACGTGCGTGGTCTTTGTGGGAAAGCAGGGTCAGACGTCTGTAGGATCTTTCACGCTGAATCCCCAGGCATCAGCCCACACAAAGAAGAGAAAAAACAAACAGGAAAAAGATCTTGTAAAAAAGTGCAGCTGGGCTGAAGGCAAATCAAGCAACAGTGACCTGCATGCACTATCCCGGTCATGCCTTCACTTGCCAAAATGAGTTGATAGGCATCTTAACACTAATGAGAAATTTGGACAAAAAACTCTACTGCTCTGGAGATTGTTATACTTGATATACTTCACTAAATTTGGCATGAACTGAAAATTAATTTTCCATGGACTAGTGTTAACTAGAATGGTTACAAGAGTGAATATGAAGAGTGAGTGGAAAAAAACCATTCAATTGCTGTGAATCAAAATTCATTTCTAATTCACTGAAATTCACTTATTGCTATCCTGGTAATTCTTCTCAGTATTGAACTGAAGGAAAAAGGGGGTTTTTTATTAATTATTCTTCTTTCAATTTTTTTTCTCTGATACAAATTATTTATTAAAAAATTGAGAGTATCATTTATGTCATCTTAAAAAAATACCCTATGGTTTTAGTTAATTCTATTGTTCAGGTCTGTTTAAAAATGTCAGAAGGACTTTCAGGTTTCTTGCAGACTTTCAGGAAAAATAGGACTGGGTCTAAACTACGCATGTGAAAAATAATGGAGGAAAAATTATTTCTGATAAAATCTTCAGGCCTCCTTTGCCATAAAGCAGGGAATCAAATCAATCTCTGTCTATAGATCATATTTAATTTCAAAAGTTTATTATCATTTGGATAATAATTTTTATTCTAAAACTGATTAAATTAGTGCATATAAATGGTAGGGAAATGAGGATGATAAAACTTACACTTAGGAAGGAAAAATATATTCATTAAAATTCAAATAACAGATGCAGTCTCCTAGCACAGAAGTCATTATAAAATTCAAACCATGACATGGCAGAAGCCAAGATAGAACTGCCAAGCAAACTGCTTCCTCATATTCCCTCTTTTCTTGGACTTTTTTCTTTTGAGATATATGACAGAGAAGAACAGCCAGACTTTTGGGTTGGCAAACTTTAATCTTCTCAGTTTTCCATTCTTCTCCTGAACTCACTCTAAAATAATATTCACAGTGGTAGATCCCACAATCTTCAGTTTTTGTTGGGATTGTCCCACAAATCACAGCCTCTGCTTTCCAGACAGTACCACAAGATGTAAGATTTCTGCAACTTAAATGACTGCTCTCTATAATCAGAAATGACTAGTGGTTGTTTGCCGTGGTTTGTACCAACTTGTTCATACTGTAGAGGCAGGGCCACAGCAAGAGCTGGAATCCCTGTTAATTTTCCATTAAGTTAGTTTGACAAGTCAAATACATTATAATGTAAATATGCAAACAAAAGAACTTGATTCATTTGCTCCTGTGGTTGCTGGATAATTTAGTAAGGATAGCAAAAATAACTGTGCTTCTATAGTCACAGTCTGTGCCTGCATAGCCAAAACTTTTTTGTCTTCAGCCTGGATCAAAAGAATGCCCCTCGGCAACATCCCATCTTTTTATTCTGCTGGTGGAGTGGAATGTTGGTGGTGGAATGTCAGTGTCAGACACTGATGATGGGTGTGTTTGTTAACCAGCGGTGCTTCAGAGCTCCAGACAGGATTCTGCACCCAGAAAAGCAAATTTGACAGGACAGGTGAGCTGACTATACAAAGCTCAGAAACTCCCACTTTGACCCAGATATATAAGACTCCCCTTTTTTTAAAACCAGCTCTGTTCCAGAATCACCATTCATGATACTCAAGACGAGTGTTTTCAGTGCTTGAGAATAATATTTGCCCATATTTCTGCTTTCTCTATTCTTAAGAAAAAAAAAAAAAGTATCAAAAAAGTTACCAGATATTACTGGGAGGTTAAAGCTACCTAACATTAAGCATCTAAATGTAAGATTGGTTACCCATAGAGTGAATAGAGACTAGACACTGGAAACCTTTCCCCAGTGCAAGGGTTAGGCAAACAGGATACTAATTTAGATTTACCAGTTAAATTCTTCAGTTTAGGCAAAGGTAAAATAATCCAAGACATAAATGAGGATTGCCACTCTGTCTACACAAGCTACTTGTGAGCTCCTTTTTCTTGTGTTTGCTTTTTCTATCAGTGTGTAAGACTTTGGACAACCCAATCATCCCTGTAAAGGTGACATGGTGAAAGATTCTGAGAAGGGATGCTTTCTGTTGGGTATCTAGCATATCTAGAATCTAGAATGCAAGAAATGGAGTGCTCTTGTGGAATGTCCTAGTTAGGCAGATGACAGCGGCTACAGAGGGTTAGTCACATCTCATCAAATGTTCCTAAGCAAAGATGGGGTACAAAGTTCAGTGATAAATTTTATCAGCTGTTTTGATCATTGGTCAGGAAACTTCTAGGGTCAGTATGCCTGAATTCACCAAACCAGTCTGATCTGAGTTTGATTATAACAAGCTGAAGCCCATGGAGTGATGTGGATTAACACTGGTGTGCAGTTCAACCCCAGCTGGCTCATCCTCCCTCAGGATGGGGGAGAGAACTGAAAGGATAAAAGTGCAAAAACTCATGTGTTCAGATAAAGACAATTAAATTGGCAAAGCAAAAGCTGCCTGTGCAAGGAAAGCAAAACAAGGAATTTGCTATTTCCCATAGCAAACAAGCATTTAGTCATTTCTAAGAAAGCAGGGCTCCATCACTTGTAATGATTACTTGGGAAGACCATAAATGAATTTTCCCGTCTTCCTCATCTTTCCCCACCTTTTATTGCTGAGCACAACCTCATATGGTGTGGGATATGCCTGTGGTCAGTGGGGTCAGCTATCCCAGCTCTGTCTCCTCCTGACTTCTTGCCCTCCCCCAGGGTACTCACTGGCACAGCTGTGTGAGGAGCAGGAAAGGCTTTGACTCTGTATAAGAATTACTCAGCAGTAGCTAAAATATCTCTGTATAATCGA